>NC_061513.1:47211038-47287425 GCF_022539505.1 Lolium rigidum | reverse complement strand
CAAAAACAAGCAAAGCGGTAGCAGTATTTAGGAACAAGGCCTAGGGATCATACTTTCACTAGTGGACACTCTCAACATTGATCACATAACAGAATAAATAGATAGATGCTAGACTCTACACTCTCTTGTTGGATGATGAACACCACTAACTGTGTAGGATTACACGAACCCTCAATGCCGGAGTTAACAAGCTCCACAATATTCAATGTTCATATTTAAATAACCTTAGAGTGCATAACAGATCAACATAACCAAACCAAGTACTAACATAGCATGCACTACTGTCACCTTCACACTACGAAAGGAGGAATAGATCACATCAATACTATCATAGCAATAGTTAACTTCATAATCTACAAGAGATCACAATCATAGCCTACGCCAAGTACTACACGATGCACACACTGTCACCATTACACCGTGCGGGAGGAATAAACTACTTTAATAACATCACTAGAGTAGCACACGGATATATTGTGATACAAAACACATTGCAATCATAAAGAGATATAAATAAGCACTTCACTATGCCATTCATAACAGTGAATAAGTATTCCGTGAAATATAGCCTAAGAGACCCACACGGTGCACACACTCGTCACCTTTACACACGTGGGACAAGGAGTCTCCGGAGATCACATAAGTAAAATCCACTTGACTAGCACAATGACATCTAGATTACAAGCATCATCGTATGAATCTCAATCATGTAAGGCAACTCATGAGATTATTGTATTGAAGCACATAGGAGAGAGATTAACCACATAGCTACCGGTACAGCCCCGAGCCTCGATGGAGAACTACTCCCTCCTCATGGGAGACAACGGCGTTGATGAAGATGGCGGTGGTGTTGATGGAGAAGCCTTCGGGGGCACTTCCCCGTCCCGGCGGCGTGCCGGAACGGAGACTCCTGTCCCCCGGATCTTGGCTTCGCGATGGCGGCGGCTCCGGAAGGTTTTCTCTGGTTTCGTCGAACGTGTCAGGGTTTTCGCGACGGAGGCTTTAAATAGGCGGAAGGGCAAGGTCGGAGGGGGTCTGGGGCCACCAGACACTAGGGCGGCGCGCCCTCTCTGGGCCGCGCCGCCACCATCTGTGGGCCCCCGTGGCCCCTCTCCGGCGGTTCTCGGGTGTTCCGGAAGCTCCCGGGGATTCTAAGATCTTCGGTGTTGATTTCGTCCGATTCCGAGAATATTTCCTTACTAGGATTTCTGAAACCAAAAACAGCAGAAAACAGGAACTGGCCCTTCGGCATCTCGTCAATAGGTTAGTTCCGGAAAACGCATAATAATGACATAAAGTATGCATAAAACATGTAGATACCATCAATAATGTGGCATGGAACATAAGAAATTATCGATACGTCGGAGACGTATCAGACACTCTCAACATTGATCACATAATAAAACCACTCTACACTCTCTTGTTGGATGATGAACACCACTAATTGTGTAGGGCTACAAGAGCACCTCAATGCCGGAGTTAACAAGCTCCACAACATTCGATATTCATATTTAAATAACCTTAGAGTGCATGATAGACCAACGCAATCACACCGAGAACTAACATAGCATGCACACCGTCACCGACGAGACTATGAAAGGGGGAATAAATTGCATCAATACCATCATAGTAATAGTTAACTTCATAATCTACAAGAGATCACAATCATAAACTACGCCAAGTACTACACGATGCACACACTCGTCACCTTTACACCATGGACGAGGAATAGTCTACTTTAATAACATCACTAGAGTAGCACATAGATGATATTCAACTAGATCACAAAGAGAGAGATGAACCACATAGCTACAGCAGAGCCCTCAGCCCCGGGGGTGAATTACTCCCTCCTCATCATGGAGACAGCGATGGCGGTGAAGATGGCGATGGAGATGGCGGTGGAGACGACTCCGGGGGCAATTCCCCATCCCGGCGGCGTGCCGGAACAGAGACTCCTGTCCCCCAGATCTTGGCTTCGCGATGGCGGCGGCTCTGGAAGGTTTCTCGTACCGTGGCTTTTCCGTGTCGAAGTTTTAGGTCAGGGACCTTTAAATAGGTGAAGAGGCGGAGTCGGAAGGCTAACGAGGCGGTGACACAATAGGGGGGCGCGGCCCAGGCCCTAGCCGCGCCACCCTGTCATCTGGTGGCCCTGTGGCCCTCCTCTGCTGGCTCTTGGGTGTTCTGGAAGCTTCGTGGAAAAATAGGATGCTGGGCATTGATTTCGTCCGATTCCGAGAATATTTCCTTACTAGGATTTACGGAACCAAAAACAGCGAGAAACGACAGCTGGCCCTTCGGCATCTCGTCAATAGGTTAGTTCCGGAAAACGCTTAAAAACGACATATAATGTGTATAAAACATGTGAGTATCATCAATAAAGTAGCATGGAACATAAGAAATTATAGATACGTTTGGGACGTATCAATGCCACTGTCGATGGCGATGTTGCGAGGAAGGAATCGATGATTCAAGCTGGGAAGAAGAATGTGGTAGAATTGGAGCTGCACACACATGCTGGAGGAGGCACAACAGATCAAGGAGATGAATTTCTTCAAAGGAGAGTGGTAGAATTGGAGCTGCAGGTCAAGCAAATGATCAAGGAGAGGAAAAGGATGGAGAAGCTTCACAGAATTGAGATGAGAGCAAGGGATAAGAAGGAAGTAGGCATTGTCATAGTTGTAGCTATATGTGCAATCATCTATGGTGTAGTTGCTTTGATGGTTAGTGACAATGTGTAGTGCCAGTGGAAATGTGTGTATCAGATTCTGTAATGTGCAATGCCTTTCTGTGACAATGTGTTGGAATATGATGAATAAAATTATTGCTTCTCTTGTATGTACAAATGTCCAACTGCAACAATTTTTCTTCTACTGGAATGTTGCCAGCATTGTTGCTTTTACTGGAACAATGTCTTTCTGTGACAATCTGTTGGAAGGAGATGAATAAAATGATGAAATACTCTTGTACTAGAATAAACTGAAATACTGGACAACATTGTTGCTTCCACTGTAATAAATTGCAAGGAATTATTGATTGTACTGGAATAGTTTCAACATGTACTGACATAGACCAAATTATTCTTCATAATTCACTGAATAGTTTCAACATGTACTGATATAGACCAAATCTTGGCAATAAACAAGTATGGTTGACAGAGAACAAGCTACAAGGAAAACATGCATTTATCTGAGTAACTTGTGCACTCAAAGTCGCAACATGGCATGTAACTTGAATTGGTTGGTGCATTTTGTGTTATTGGAATCTCCTCTTGTGCAGCAGTTGCATTCAGATCAGGAAGTGAGGGGCTGCCAGGAACATTTGCACTGTTGTAGCTTCTTTTTCTTCCTCTCCCTCTGGCTTGCCCTGTTCTTGATTTTCTTCCTCTCCCTCTTGCTTGCCCTGTTGTTGATTCTCTTCCTCTCCCTCTGGCTTGCCCTGCTGTTGATGTTCTTCCTCTTCCCCTAGCAGTTGATGCTCCTCCTCTTCCCCTGGTAGTAGCAGTTGTAGCTCTAACTCTAGCTGCTGGAATTGTAGCTCTAGCTGCAACAACAAATGAACTTTCTTCTGGAACTGAACCATGTGATCTATTTGTAGCAACATGAGCCCTCTCCTGTGCCATGTCAATGATTTAGTGCAAGCATTGAAATTTAGTAGACAGTAATACAAATCAATACATGAAAATATAATTTACCTCTTGTCCCATTATGTACATCATGGATTCCACCACATGAGTTGGGTCCCTGCTTGGATCAACACTCTGGTGTATAATGTTATGCATTATCAAAGGATCATCATAGTCTGCACCAACTTCCTCTTGCTCTCTAGCTGCTTCTTCTTCTTGTGCTTCATTTGACTGTGCATACTTGTAGTGCCCTTTCTTGTTGTGGTTAGCCTTTCCACAGATAGAGCAATGCATGGTCAAACCACCTCTTGTAACATATTTGCCTCCATTTTTCTCCTTCTCCTCTGGTGCTTTCTTCCTATTTTTCCTTGGTCTTCCCATCACTTTTGTGTACAAGGGAGGTAGTACTTGGACAACATTCATCTTCTCCCACATGACCCCGCTCTTAGTGGGAACAAATTGTATGCATATGCTTCCTTGTAGGTGTTGATGTGATAGCAGCTGTGTACATATTCATCCACATCTAACCTATCTTCTCTACAACATGCAATAGCATGGTGGCATGGGATGCCACTGAGTTGCCATCTCCTACAATCACAAGATCTGCTTGGGAAATCAACAGTGTAGTGTCTTTCTAGCTCACCTGTTCTTACATGATAAACCCCATTGCCAGATGATTTGACAACTGATCCCACACTCCACTTAGTATATTTGTCAATAATCTTCTAAATTTTGGGACATATTGTTCCTGTCATTTTCTGTGCCTCCTTCTGCTTTGTATCAACTCTCTGCATTGTCTTGTAGAAAATTGTATCAAGCATGGAAAGAACTGGCATCTCTCTGGCCTCCAAGATGTAGCTATTATACACTTCACAGTGATTGTTTAGCAGCATATCACACTTAGGGAATTCATTAAAAAAAATCCTTTATCCAGGTGTTTGGTACAAGATTCTGGACCCACTCATATGCAAGGTTGCTGTCCACTTGCATTTTATCAAGGTTTATCTGCCATCTAGCAATATTTGTTGACCTTGCAATTGTCCAGAGATGATTCTTCAACACCTCACCTCTATGGCCTGCTTTCTGGAAATTTTGATATAAATGCCTCACACAAAATCTGTGCTCTGCATCTGGCCAATTTTTTTTGCACTGCATTGATCAATCCCTTCTGTTTATCACTCATTATTGTGAAGGAGGAGGTGTTTGTGATGTTAAGATCCTCTTTCAGAGTGGTAAGAAACCACTCCCACGAGCTTGTGCACTCAACTTCTACCAATCCCATAGCTATTAGGTAAATGCAATTGTTGGGATCAATCCCTACAGCTGTTAGCAGAATCCCTTTGTACTTTGTCTTGATGTGGCAACCATCCACACAAATGAATGGCCGACAACCTCTTAGGAAACCCATTTTTACAGGACCATATGACCAATACAGAGTTGACAAGTGTTCTTGTGCTGGCTCTGCTCCAATACCTGGCACGTACTCTATTTGTTGACAAGAAAAATGTAGAACCAGGATTGCTTCTTCTAAGCTCTTGCCCATAGTCCCATAACTGAGCAAACTGGTCATCCTCATCTCCATGGATAATATTCAAGGGTAGTTTCCTTGCCCTGCCCAATTTCCATCTATTTGGGCACAAGTTATATTCTCTCTGTACTTTTGCTGCAAATGTAGCTAAGTCAATCTTCTGGTTGTCGCTGACTTCATCAAGAAATTTTCTGGCAAGAAAGGGAGCAGTGAGTGCCTGTATTTCCCATTGTGCCTTGCATGTGTGCTTCCCACAATATTTCCTCACTGTAAAAGCACCTTCTTTCCTACTGTCTTTTGTAGCTTTCAGAAACCAAGTGCACCCAGGCTTGCAAATTGCATCAATTCTTCTCTGGTCATTCTTCACCTTGACCACCTTAACTCTGTTCCTGACACTATATGCTGCTAGTGCTTCCCTCAGCATCTTCACAGTACCAAAAACCATTCCTGGTTTGAATATTGGATTATCCATATCGACAGCAGGATTGAATACTTTGAATGTGGACTGCAACTGCTTCTCATCTTCTTCTCTCAAGTGTAGGTCAGTGTCATCTAAAGCATGTTCATTTTCAATTTCAACAGTGCACATTATTGTTATCGTCCACATCTCTGTCCACATTATCAAGAAATAAATCATCGTCACCCTCTTCGATTTCATTGTCACTGTCAACAAAATCTGAATCACTATCAGTGTCATCTTCACCAGCAGAAGTATTGCCTTGTCCTTGATCAGCAACATCAGAAGTATTGCCTTGTCCTTGATCAGCAGCAGGAGAAGTATTGCCTTGACCCTCTTCAATTTGAATATCAGATATGTTAATCATGTCAGGCCTCAAATTACAGAGAAAATTTGTGTGATCAACTATCACACACACAGTCTTGCTCTGGTTCAGAAAGGACATCATATGAAGAACATCCTTCTCTTCCCTCAACTCTTGAACTCCATCCATTATATCCTGCCCTGGCTTCATCCAGTACAAGTGCAGCCTACCATCAAATTGGTAATCGAAGTGATGCAGAAATTCTTCAAGCCACAACATATAAAAGGTTTCAGTGTGACGGTAGTCAAAGTAATCAATAGTTCCACTTGTGTATGTGAGATTGTCCCTCAAACCACAAAAAAAACCCATTATGCTCAATCTCGACAGTAAACAAATGAGGATCATTTCCTGAACACAATTGTAAGCAAAAAATATGTCAAATGTACAGCAGATAACTGAATTTTTAACTGAATAATTAGAGCAAGGAACAGGGCATGTATATATATCAGTAAAAATCACCCTAAACCACTACATCAAGTATATATATCGTCGATATTATCACGGGACAACATAAAGTTAACTTCTTTGGACAAATTCATGAAATCCGTGCTGCCAAGAACCAAAGCACGACCTTTTCTTGGACCAACTTCACAGCAAGGAACAGGGCATATGAACAAATCACCCTAAACCACTATATCTACTACGTACATCAAAGCTATTATCATAGAACAACATGAAGGTAACTTCTTTGTACAAATCCGTGCCGCCAAGAACCAAAGCAAAGCCCTTTCTTGGACCAAATCTGCTTAGAAGTTTTTCTCTAAAACAGGCTCTTCATACAACTACAGACTACCTAATCCATGTCCGTTTCATCCATTACAACCAATAAATCGCTCGACATCATCGCCGCCGACGAACCACTAACCCCACGGTTACAGCACCAAGGCAGAAGCGAAATTCATAGCGAAATCGAGGAAACTGACGACGTACCGTAGTCCGGCGGCTGGTCCTGCCACCCTCGGTACGACGGCTCCATGATCTACGCGGCGAAATCGTCGGCACGGACGACGACTGCGGCGACAACCACACCGTCACGGCGCCTTCCTTCTATTCCAACGAAACTGGCGGCCGCACGAAACTGAATATCTCCTGGCATTTATTTTCTGGCCTGGTTTGCGGGAGGGCTTCTTTGCTCCACGTAACGAAGGACAGGGGGTTATAAGCAAGATCACAAAACAGAGTCCAAACTGCCACGTGGCACCATCTAAGAGGCCAAACTTGTGATTCAGACTAAATGGGACTACCTATGCTCCTTGACACAACTATTGGGACTACTCCACCACAGTTTGCAAGAATTGGGACGAAACTGCACCTAAAGAACAAGAATTGGGACGAACAGTGTAATTTGCTCGATGGGAGAACATGGTAGTAGCTTTTGATATGTGTTGCATTGAATGTAATTAATCATATATAGAGTTCCATATGCTACGCACGTCGCGACATACCGTATGATATTTACGCCTCTAAAGTATTTTACCAGTTGCTAATTGTGATACATTTCATGGACTGAGACATACCGACTAAGCTGAAGATGCAGTCACACATGTAATTGGGCTATCAACCAAGTTGAAGTGTTTGGTGACTTTAGTGAGTAGTATGGTGACACTCATACGTTTGTATCATGCAATAGGATAATTTAGTTGTAGATATGAATCGTTCTATTTTCTGCAGGAATAGGTTTTTTAGGAAGTTGGACGTACACGTGGCAATAGATTCTTTGTACGCCATACTCCTAGTTAGCGGAGTAGTTGACTTTTAAAGTAGTGCTGACAGATGCACTACAAGTACACTTTTTTTTGTTTGTAGGCACTTTTTTTAGCAGTATCTCATATGTCTTGTGTTGTTCTCCGACGTGCTTTAGATAAAAAAAAGTTGTGTTGTGCGTCGATGTGCTTCAGAGAATTTTGTAGATGATCATACTCTATCTGATATGTGTAGAGTTTTTTCTGTTGTTTTTCATGTGATGTATTATTATTTTTCAGATGTATTATGGCAGGCAAGAACATATCTGGTGCTGGCAGCAGCCCTAGAATCCCCATCACTAATAATTTTGATCGTGCATATGCTATGTACTCAACTGAAATGGAAAAGATTGAAACTAGAGGTTTTGTTCCAACCCTTTTTTTGTTTTTCTGATGTCAATCTATGTTTTTATAAATAATTTTTTTTTGGAATGACTACATTTTTTTGTTTGTTTGTGTTTTCCTGTTGGTCCTGGTTACCATGGCTTCGAATTGTTTGACAATGCATGTATTTGCAGACTTAATGAAGTTGAACTTCAAGCAAATGATTCAATTAAACTCTATTACCTAAATGAGAGTGAATTTGCTGCCCACGGAGGTAGCTACGCACGTGCTCGCGGGCGTTAGATCCACGCTAAGATTGGAACCCAGGCTGCCTCCCCTTTGACCAGCTTAAACGCTTTGTACAGTAAACGTTTTTCGAAGTGGGTTACGCGTGGAGGGAGTTCCAAATTATTGGCGGCAGCCGTTTGCCCTTCCCGCGGCCGGACGAGTGAAGATGGAGCCCAGCAGCGCGCGGCATGTGCAGTGCTTTCGCGCGCGCCCTGTACAGTGCTTTTGCGCGCTCAACAGTAGAACGAAAAAATTATTGATCATCTCCGCCAGCAGATTCCATGGGAGGAGCCATGATGCTACACGTTATATGGTTTCGTCAACCATTTCTAGTACTTTTATGCATCCATCTTACATTCGTGTAGATATGTCCATCATCGAGTTGTTCTTGTCATAGTACCTACGGTTTACTATACCGCGCATTATACGTAGATGATGAAGTGTTATGTCAATGAAAACCAATGCGGTCATGTATTGTACAACGCCCGTGACCTGGTTAAGTGAGCTGGTATTTGTTACCGTCTGTGGCCTAGCTAGTTAGGTGAAGTATCATATTACTGTATTGGAGCACACTACACTGTACATAAAACAGTACCTCAAGAACTGTGCAGCCCTCTTGGTTAGGTTTATCGATACAACACAGTGTTTCTTTGTGACCTACAGTACTACGCGCGTGGGTACAGCGCAATGCCTAAGTGAACAACGCTGCCCAATTATTGTGCGCTGCAGCGTGAAGTCAGATAATCTCTCCGACACTGTTGTGCTTCTTCTAGCTCCAGCCCTCTGTTTGCCCTCTATAAACAATCGTCTTCAAGCTGCTGCCCTATGTGATCCTCTTCAAGACGGTATCTATATGACAGCCGACAACACACTCTCAAGCTGCTGGACGAACTTCTATACGATGATGATTTGCCGATGTCCACACTAAACATATCCAAATGGTTCATCAATCCACGCGGCAAAGAAGATGAACACGTGGAAGCCATTGTTGGAGGCTCGCGTCCGCTCAACCTAATCGGTCCAATGTGCATGACAACCTCAACATTCATCAAACATTCCTAAGCACGTGATAGAAGAAGCTTGCTTGGGTAGCAAATTCACTCTCATGGTAGAAGAAACTTGCAATGCGTAGCATTGGGTTGCAAATGCGGTGTCATGATAGAAGAAGATTGCACGGTGGATGAAAAAGGAGGTTGCAATGCCATTTCAATATTTGAATCAGCTGGTATATATACCAGCATCCTAGCCCTCAGCGGGGCCCTTGTTTGCTTTCAAATGAGTGCTAACTACCATCTAGGAAATAAGAGGGGGTACAGTAAACGGTGGGAGCTCTTAATCACCTTTGACCGAGTGTACACGTGTTGGCTAGTGGAGGGGTGTGCAGCTACCCCCGTGGGTAGCGAGCTTCATCCGTTACCTAAATATCTAAAAGTAAATATATTAACGAATATGTTTTCAAAATGACTAAATTATCAGTTACCCCTAAGAAGTGCAAGATTGTAAGTTCTGTTAGAATTAGTTTGACACATCTTATCCCTTACAATGTACATAAGTTAAAATTTTCATATGTTCTATTTTTTATCCAGGAATTCTCTGAAAGTTTCACCAAGGATTTCCTCGTGGGTTTCCTTATATATGAGCCTCTACAAGTGGTTGTCAATTGCTCATATAGCAATAATGAAATGTATGCTTGGATGATTTTTGGTTCATCTAGGAAAGCTACGATAACATCTATATTAACAAAAGCAATGAAGGAATATAATTTGAAGAGGGGGACATCTGTTCTTGTAGCTTTAGTGATGAGAGGAATTTTTCCTTTCCTAAAGATGACAAGGCTTTTTTCAAACGAAAGATTTATGAATGACTCTGAACATGAAGTTTATGTACCTGGTGTACAAAGTGTATTGGTTGTATTAGTGGTCTCCGCATCAAGTATGTTTCTGAACAATGTACTCGCTTGTATGAACCTTTGGTGTATTAAGTGTACTGGCATGTATTAGTGGTCTGAACATCTAGTTTATATACATGTTGTATCAACTGTACTGGTTGTGTTAGCACATCAAGTATGTTTCCGAACAACATAATGGCTTGTATGAACCTTTGTATTTGTTTGTTTTTATTTTTAATTTGAGACTTGTATTAATAAATCTGGATCAGTTTTCTGCATTCCAAAATGTACTAAATGTTTCCCCCCATAAGTGAATTAACAAGCTTACTCCCCTAAGTTCACACACTAGTTGTGAAATCATTTTATGTTACCCTTTTTTGTGATAATGTATCACATGAACTATATATCAGTGTTTTTGTTGGATTCTATATGTTAATGATTTATTAAAATAAACAGCATGGTCAAACTATAATGTCGGTAAAAATACAAGCATTAATAATCGTAACGTAAGTAGTGCATTAATTTGTAGATAATATTTTTTATTTTATCTTTCAAGAAGAGAGGCATTTCTTCACACCTAGAGATGGGGATGATCGATTTTCTTAGTACGCTTATCACAAAGATTGATGAACATGTGCCATACTAATGCTTGTTGTAGTAGATAGGACATGAAATATCCTTTATCCATATACACATTTTGTGTTTAAGTACTTTGAACAGTGCACATCAAATGATGTCTGAACAATGTAATTGTATTATTTTTGCAATCCAACTGTGTACCAGTTTTCATATGTATCCCTTTTGAACAACAAATCATTTTCAAATTAATTACATATCTACTCTAGGCATTGTGATTTCCCCTAAGATTTATTATGTAATTATGTTTTTATAAGAATTACTTGTCATTTAATATTATAACTGATTCTTTTAACGTAGATAATTTTTGGGGACTATCTCCAACCGTGCATTCATCCTATTTTTAGGATGCTTGCCAGAGTCTTTTATCCTATTTCAAATTCTGGCTACTCATCTCTTAAGTGTGGCACAGTCTCAGTGGATAATTGTTCTTGCGAGAGAGGGAGAGGTTACTAATAATAGATACATTGTTTGTGTTTGCTTCTAGCCACACAATTATTACTAATAATAGATACTATTCTAACTATAAATATCACTACATGGTAGATATGCATACAACATCATAGTCATCTCGTCATTAGTTCGTCCTTCCTTGGTTGTGTGTGCATGACGTGTTTTTTGTAAGTAATTTATGTGTTCTTAACTTTCTAAAGTTTAATATATCTTGTATATGATCTTCATCTTAATATTTTTCATTATTTTTTCATGTAGTCTTGTTTTCAAATTTTGTTACTATGCTAAAGTTATGGCTGGAGTAACGCCTTTTCCCATTTTTACTAACCTGTGCCAACGTTCTACAAGATCTTCCACAGAATTTTGCGTCAAAATGATTCCAAGAGTGTTCGAAGATTATTTTGTATGTCACTTTTTTATCATAATTGACATAATTTCCTTTAATAAATAGCTTCTCATGTATGTAATTATTTTCTTGTTCATTTCAAAAACATATTATGCAGAATATTCCTTATTGTTACAAATAAAGGCTCAAAAACATCTGCCCATCAAAGGTTATGAAAGCAATAGGTCGGTCAGCTAGCTACTTGCATGCTGATGACGATGACTACAGTACACATCACATCCAAATGGATGATTGTGGTTCTCATTTTGCCATGCATGGACCATACTACAGATATTTGCTGACAACCTTTCAAGTGAACCTTGGGGATACAATTATTTTTTCTTGGGATGAAGATGATAAAATATTTAATGTCTTTGTGCTTGCTTCAACCTATGCAGCAAAATTATGGGTTGGATTTCCTCACATTTTGTATTGATTTTTTTACTTATTACTTTAAAATATTTTGCTTTTTTATTACTAATTATACCCCATAATTTAATAGAGTAGGACAATCTACCTAAAGATTGCGAAGAAGCTTTCAACAATTGTTACTTCACCGATGCTATGGATGTTTCAGAATAACAAATGAACGGAATCGTCCCAAATCGTGTCCCATTCATTTCTTGTTCTGAAACAACCATGGCATCCATGAAGTAGAAATTGTTGAAAGCTTATTCACACTCTTTAGGTAGACCGTTGCTCTCCATTAAATTATGCTGTTTAGTAATAAAAAGTAAAAAAAAGTAATAAGTAAAAAAAAATCAATAAAAGTACCTGCAAATCTAACCCAGAATTTTTCTCCATAGGTTCAAGAAAGGACAAAGACATTAAATATTTTATCATCTTCATCCCAAGAAAATGTAATTGTATCCCCAACATTCACTTGAAAGGTTGTCAGCAAAGATATGTAATATGGCCCATGCATGGAAAAATGAGAACTATATTCATCCAGTTGGATGTGATGTGTAATATAGTCATCGTCATCAGCATGTAAGTAGCTGGCCAGCCGACTTATTTCTTTCATAAACTTTGATGTGCAGATGTTTTCGAGTCTTGCTTTGTAACAACAAGGAATATTCTGCATAAATTGTTTTTGAAATGAACAAAAAAAGAATTACATACATAAGAAACTATTTATTAAAGAAAATTATGTCAACTATGATAAAAAAGTGACATACATAGTAATCTTCGAACACTCTTGGCATCATTTTGACGCAAAATTCTTTGGAAGATCTTGTAGAACATAGGCATAGGTTAGTCGATTGTGAATAAATGGGGCCAGGGGCGTTACTCCAGCCAAAACTTTAGCGTAGCAACAAACGTTGAAAACAAGACTACATAAAAAATAATGAAAAATCTTAAGATGAAGATCATATAAAAAATAGATTAAAATTTAGGAAGTTAAGAACACGGAAATTACTCACAAAAAACACACAGCCAAGGAAGGATGACTTTGAATGACGAGATGACTATGATGTTGTATGCATATCTACCATGTAGTGATATTTATAGTTAGAGTAGTATCTATTGTTAGTAGTAATTGTGTGGCCAGAAGCAAACACAAACAGTGTATCTATTATTAGTAACCTCTCTCTCTCGCAAGACTGTGCCACACTTAAGAGATGAGTGGTCAGAATTTAAAATAGGATAAAAGACTCTGACAACCATCATAAAAATAGGATGAATACACGGTTGGAGATAGTCCCCAAAATTTATCTATGTTAAAAAGAATCAATAATAGTATTAAATGACGAGTAATTCTTATAAAAACAAAATTACAGAATAAATGTTAAGGGAAATCATAGTGACTAGACTAGATATGTAATTAATTTGAAAATGATTTGTTGTTCCAAAGGGATACATATGAAAACTGGTACACAATTGGCTTGCAAAACTAATACAACTAGATGATATCCCGCGCGTTGATGCGGAAATTTCATCAAACCTATTAGAAACATGTAAAAATAAAGAATGTGATTATGATGTATCGTGGATACTCGTGAAAGTGACATATTTTAGCACGTCATGAAGTCAAATCTCACACGTACCAAACTGATGGGTACCGTAAGCACATGTGTGACTTACACAGTTACACCAAGGTAAAAAGCTGTTTAAAAAAATCATCAAATCACCTTCACAGTTAAGCAGCATAAATCATGCAAAACATTGAAGAATGGCCTCTTACAACTATTCAAGAAATATCATTATGCATTATGCACAGTTTATTTTAGCAAATTGAATATAATAACGATAAGATATTGTTTGTACCAGCGGTCAAGAAGTGGCTTAATTGTCTTATACATTATGATGGACACTTCCTGAAGATGAACAGAGCTTAGATAATTTATATGAAGAAATATGGGCATCAAGTCGATGGGAGACATAACTTTTCATACTTCCAATAGCAGTACTTTTATGCATAGCGACGATATTAAGACCCTAAAATAAGAACAGAAATACATATGGATTACTTGTACTGATGGCTTTGTACTGATTCCGAGGATTAGCTTAGGATAAGCATAACATGATCAACCCTAGATCACTAAACTACATATAGCTGGCTAAAAATGAAGCCATCAAACAAATAAGAGGAGATATGATAAATAGAACACGCTCGAAGACATTTAGTTGAAGCTGCCGCAGGCCAACATACCTGCTATTACAGAACCGGACTGGTTTTCTTTTATTTGATCCAACCAGATTACAGTAACATCAATAAATAGTGTTGTGTCAAGTTCGGTTGTATCAATTCAAATCATCTACTCAAAATCAGAATAGTCAAAAGTTGGCATTTGCACTGTTGTAGTCCTTGTATTACTAATAAAACAATTCAGTATAAAGTTCAATCCGCCTGAAAACCAGAATCGGTCATCCAAAACTGAACTAACATGAGTATATTCGCAAAAAGGGAAATACCTTACAGATCGACAGCGGAGGTGCCGCTGGGTCCCCTCTCTCTCTAGAGAATATCTAAAGTTTCCGTAGGATTATAAAACCACCTGTGACGTTGTGACTATCTGCAGCCCAATAAAAAAAGATCCCATTAGTCCAAATCAGGATTACTCGTTGGCGAATAATGTTGTGGAACCGGCAGTAAAGCACGTTCGTGGCCGCAATAATTAATCACAACCATCGTATTTGCTAGCTGCCTAGCCCCCATGTTTAATCGCTCACGCAGACACAACAAGCTGCCACTGCTGCGAGTACAACATGCGGCTATGGAAATTCCCAGCGCCGAAGCTTCAAAGTTGTTTGTGCCCTCGTCACGAGCTCAGTCGGATACCGATGTGAAGACATGCTCACGCTTCGTCCAGATAGCGCGGAGCAAAAGGAAACCTAAATGCTAAAAAGTGTTTGGATGCTATGTGTCCAACCGAGCACTCGGCTATGGACCGTTGGATGTGTACTGAACCAGATGATCGCGCGCCGCGTCCTGCCCAACGTCCCGACCGAAATAATCTGGCCCGACCAAACCCCACCTGGGTCCTACGTGGCAGAGCACCCCTTCTCCCTCCCCCAAATCTTTCCCCATTTCTCTGTCCAAGGTAAAACTAGGGTTTCGTCGGCGGCGGGCGATTTCGTGGGCGCAGTGAGCGGCGTGCGAGGGAGTAGGCGCTGAGTTCGTCGACGGAGCGCGAGTGCGCGCTAGAAGGAGGCGTGCTCGTCGGCGAACGGCGGGCCGCACGGCTGTGCGGCAAGCTCTGTGTCAAGGAGCAAGAAGATCGGTTGTCCATGGCGTCCTACCTGACCTCCGCCTCCACCTCGCGCCCCACCCCGCCCATTCTCCTCCAGTAGCACCACATCCGTCTCCCCTTCCACTAAAACAGCCTCTCCTGAATTCTCCAGCCCGAACATCCTTTGCTCTGCGCTGCCTCCTCTCCTCCGCCCCGCTCCGGGCCTCCATCGGCGGCGCCTAGGAGGAGGAGTCAGACAAGGGAGCGGGAGTCCTTGTGGGAGAGGACTCAGCGGCGTTCCGTCTCAGCGACCAGCGCGTGATGTCCTTGGCCTATTTCAGTGGAATCACCGCCGTGGTGTTCTATGGGCTCAACATGCTCGGGACCAGCTTCCACAATGCTCCATCTCTGACAGACACGAGGTGCGTCCATCTGCACGATTCTCTGCTAGTACTCACTGCATATGCTGAGCTATTCGTTAATCCCGCTCTGGTTCCTGCTGCTATTTAGGACAGTAGTAGACCATTTGTGTCATGTTCGTGATGGAATGGGTTTGTTTTGGTATCCCTGAAATAGAAATGGACTTCATGTGGGCTTATGATGTGGTGCCTAAATTACTAGTACAAGTTAGATAGGTACCGTGACCTTGTATATAGAATATATAGCTCATACATGTGGTTCTTGTAATCTAACTACATGTAGTGTCATTCAAATGTTTCTATGTATCGGCAATTAATTGAATCTAACTAGGGAGCAAATAACAATAGGCTTCAAGCATCTCTTGTGACCCTGAAAGAATCCTTCAATTCAACTGGGTCGGGAACTCCAGTAATGTTTGATATACAATATATATGTGAGGCAATACACACGAACCTGAGAAAACTAATTTAGTCCTTAGATACTATGATGGAGTTATTAGATTTTGTGTAAGTTTAAACTCGGGTGCCTGAACTACTAGAAAAAAGAAGTAAGTTATGTACCCTATTTTATGCTCATTAATGTGATCCTTAAGAGTCATTTAGCACACAACGACATATCAATGCTTTTCTATTTTGGCGAAAAGATCATACTAGGGAGCAAATCAGAGTAATTGGGCTTTGTGCATATTCATCTTAATGGACCCCTCACAATCTTCAAAGAACCGTTTAAATTGGTTAGTTTAATCTCCAATTTTTTATAACATCCCAAATATGTGAGGCCATAAGCATGAACCTTACCAAACCCAGTCTTTCTCCCAGATGGGTTTCAGATTTGGTACATACTTCATTTAATTTCTAAATTTCTATTCGCAGCTAGTATGAATTAACATACCAATACTCCATCTATTCACTAATGTAAGACCTTTTAGCTTTTTTAGATTCACTCGTTTTGGTCCATATCTAGTCTAGTGTGTTGATTCACTTATTATGGTCCGTACCTAGTCCACTTTGAAATGTCTGAATTGTCTTACATTGAATCCATTGATTTTGAACTCACATTCATGACCCGTTAGATTTACTTTGTGTTTCATCTTCTATCTTATTTGGTTACCGAATCAAACTAAGTTGGGTCATGAACACCAGTTAACTTGTTTACTAAATATAACTAAGTCGCCTTCCCAACCTATAACTTTTTGTTACTTTGTGTTTTCATCTTCTAGTTTAGTTGGTTTTCCGAATGTAACTAAGCTGGCTTTCTAAATTAAGTGGTTGTTTTTGGTATCATAATTAAGTTGTTTTTCACCACGTAATTAAGTTGTTTTTGTAGCTAATACTAGCTATTTTTGTCAACATAGTTGCGTATTTTGCGTTCATTTTTACATACAACTAAGTTGCTTTGTCTCCATAGGTAAATTGCTTACACCATAGTAACTAAGTTGGTTTCATAGCTTGTCTTAGGGGTTTAGTTTTGCACGCTGATTTTTGCGGTGTGTGGGGGCTCAAATAAGGTGTTGTTGGTTGTCACATTTAGTTAAGTTATTTTTCGAAGTTGATTTTACACATGATACTGGTTGTTTTTTGTCTGCATATTTGCATACTTCAACTTAGCATAAAACTAAGTCACTTTGCCTCCATAAGTAAATTGCTTACACTATTGTAAACAAGTTTGTTTCATAGCTTGTGTTAGAGGTTTAGTTTGCACACTGACTTTTCATGGGGTGTGGGGGCTTAATTTAAGGTGTTGTTTATTATCACATTTAGTGAAGTTATTTTCTAGGTTACAATTAAGTTGGTTTTGCACATTATTAAGTTGCTTTGACAACATGCCTAAGATGTTTACATCATCTAACTAAGTTGTATTTTATCATCTGACCAAATTGGTGTATAAGCAATGTACGAAGTTGCATAGTGATTTAATTAACTTGCTTTTATCAACATGCTTAAGTTGTTTCCATCATTTGATTAAGTTGCTTTAAGTTTTTGAGTTACACCAAAATTCCCCACAATAGTGTACCAATATAATTAAGTTGCTTATTTTCATCTGGCTAAGTTGCTTTGTTGGACTAGCTAAGTTGTTTTGTATGATTATATCACATAACTAAGTTGCATTCTAGCATGCATTATTATTTTTAGTTAAACAACCAATGACAATCCTGGGCTTAACAATGACTTTTAAAAACAAACTTGCTTTTCTTGCAGACAAGCTTGAATTCTTGGGACGAAAAATTGACAAGAGACACATACGAGTTCTTATTTGTGTTTAAAGTTGATGCAGTAGCAGGGAACCATCCACTGCCTCGTCCGAAAACTTGTCAGCAGGTATGTGTTTAAGGATGAGCGAGAATTATGGGGACTCTTAACTGTTGCGACTGAAGCAAGAATGGAATAGAGTGGCTTCCTTTTCTAGCTATATGGATAAGTTTTCTAGCGATTAAGTTGTTTTATCATTGTGCTTAAGTTGTGTTCTGAACTAAATTAAGCTGCTTCGTGAATATGCATAAGTTGTGTGGTATCTACAATCTTTCTAATTTTTTTGTTTTCATCAGAACCACCACCAACATCTTCTTTGGTCTTGAACCATTGGGTCGGAGATTCTTTGACCATCTCCTTTGTCGCAGATTGAGTGAAATAATGTGGCTCCATGTTGTTGTTAGCATCATCTTCAGTAGGGGTAGCATTCAGATCCAAACCTCAGATCTGCAACATGAGAAAGGTTTATTATGGTTTATTCACATTTTTTTAACAACGAACATGGTAAAGTTGGACACTGGATCTAATTAAGTTGTGTACTATACATGGATTAGTTGTTTGATCACCATGTTCAAGTCGAGTACTAAACACTAGTAAGTTGGTGCCCGCAGCTAGCGCATCATCTACCTTTTTTTGCTAGCATGTTCTAAGCAACATCCCTTTTAAGTTGCATTCTGGTTTTTGTTGTGTTGCTTAAATTCAACCTTGGTAAAATTTTACTTTTCAACCAATCAAGTATTATACTATATTAATTGATATGCATTTTACATACACATGCAAATTTGTATACTTATTTTTCTAATGTGGTTGCAAAATTTTCAGATTAATTTGACGTGAAGAAGTGCACGGGGCCTTATCATGATCAACATAGCAAATTTTGTCCCTATCTCGAACGCTACGACACTATGTTCAAAGTCAACAATGTACAAATGCAGATTAGATAGATACTTTTGTGTTCGAGAACTACTAGTAGTTGCACCTTGAAATTCAATACCATGTTAATCATTCGTTGCGCAAACTGTATCGCTGAATTTCTTTTAAACATGTTGGGAACATGGGAGGCTGAAGTTTGTAATCAAATAATCGGGTATCTTTTGCTACACTTACATGAGGCCAGTGTACAAATGTATATGCAACTTCATCTTACTAGTTGACCCCAGGTATGCTACTTACTTGTAACCCTCAGTATAACTTCTTAGTTGCCTTTTGACCTTCCAGGTTTGTTGTATTTTTTCATGGGACTCAATGGGTTGGTACAAATAAATTGCTAGGTACTTGGGTCCACATGATATGCTTGGACATGGAATTTCCCCTACCCATTTTTTCTTGCATGATCTAAGCTGTTGCAACTTTTCTGTTCCGTTGCTTACATGGGGGGATCTAGAATAAAACTAGTTGCTTCACTCAAAGACATGTGTTTGTACCCTATACAGGCTAGCTTGTTAGCATTTTTTTAAGTAATTGTTGTTTCAGGGTATGTAAGAACTCAGAGAACGATGGCTTTACTTGTGTAAGAATTTGTTTTGATGGGCTCCAAGTTCCAGGTTGATTTGCCATTTTGTTCCTAGGATGTGTTTTTATACGTTCTTCATTAGATCTACAATAGAGCTACTTTTATCTGGCCATAGAGTGGTGGTTATAGGTATGTTGGTTACATCAGTGCTAAGCTCATCCTGCACAGGGTGGTCTGCCACTTTTTCTGACATGTTTTGGAATGGTTGTGCTACCTTTTTCTGATCGAGTGCTAATATCGTCAAACTAGTATCCAGATGCTGGAAGGGACAAACCAGCATCCGGATGCTTGGGTGGACAAACCAGCACCGGATGCTGGCTAGCCGCGTCCAAAGGAAAAGATAAGAGCCACTCAAACGGAAGCAGGGTTGTGATTTTGCAACTACAAGGTTCGAAAATGCCAAACGGAACCTGGGTACGCGCGCACCCAGTTATGAATAATTCAAAAAAATAGTATTTAAAAGTTTTAAAAAAATGTGAAGTAAATTTTTGCATGTTCATATTATGTTGATACCTACTCGTGTGCGTTTTCACGAAAAAATACCATTGTATGTGGCCTACACAAAAATGACAAAATGCAATTTTCGGATCCTGTGAATAGTACAAATTCCTATTCACTATTGTCATTTGGCCATTTTGTCATTTTTGTGTAGACCACATATAATGATATTTTTTCGTAAAAACGCACACGAGTAAGTATCAACATAATATGTACATGTAAAAATTTACTTCACATTTTTCTGAAACTTTTAAATAGCATTTTTTTATTTTGTAGAAAACTGGGTACACGCGTACCCAGGTTCCAAACGTGCACGTCCCTACGAGGTTGTGCTATAATAACCAAGGTTTAAAATAGCGTGCTAAATGAAATAGCGTCAGTCTCCTTCAAACACTATGGACGCTATATCACGCTAATTGCGTGCTATATTTCAAATAGCGTTTTGAAAAAAATATTAAATATAGTCCAAAAATAAAGAATTTCGCTAAAAAGGTTGGATATTTAGTCCAAAAAATGGCTGAATCATACATACATAGCCACATACAACAAATAGATCTCGAATTTTCATAAGGCTAGCTAACATCAGTATTCCACAAGACAACATCATAGTATACATTATTTATTAAGAATCATCAGCATTAGCGATATTAAGTTCTAATCTAGGAGAGGAACCAACATATTGCACTTCATCACCACGAAAAAGTGAAAGTAACTTTGCTTGAAAAAATAGCGCGCTAACGCTATGAAGTTTTAGCACGATATATCATGCTATTTCATAAATAGCGCCATAGCGAGCAAAATTACAAAAAATTAGCGTAGACCCTCCAAATATGCTATTGCGTGGTATTAGCGGAGAAATAGCGCGCTATTTTAAACCTTGATAATAACCATGATAGAGGATTTGGTTCCCCATTTTCCACTCGTCAGATCTAAAAAGAAAATAGAAACATCAAGAGCGGCAACAACAAAACAATAAAGGTGCAGGTTTCTTGTCAATACCTTAAAGGTCGGGCGATGGCCCGTAAAATCCAAGGGACAGAGGATACGGACGGGAGACTGGCAGCCGAAACAATTATCATGCTCTGGTTGCCATATGGGAATTGAGAGAGGGGATGCTTGCGCCCACATGTTGGTGTTCTTTTATGGTGCGTTCGGTTTGAGAACCGGAAGGAATGGAACGGAATGGTTCCATTCCGACGGTATGGGATGGTTCCGACCCCGTGTTCGGTTCAGAAAAAGTCGAGGAACGGAATGGTTCCGTTTTCTGTTCGGTTCAGGAATCCCACGGCGGAACGGAACGGCCTAAATATGATTTTATTTGTCCAAATCAAAATTAACATGAGCTAAACATGATTTTTTTTGCAAACCAAAGTCAACTCAGGCCAAAATTAACATGAACGGAGGAGGAGCACGGCGTGCCCTGCCTGGCCGCCGCTCGTGCCTGGCCTCCCGCAGGCTGGCTGCCGCGTGCTGGCCCTCGCCGGTCGTGCTGGGCGCCGCCGCGAGCTGGGCGCCGCCGCGAGCTTGCCGCCACGGGCTGGGCTCCCGCCACGCACTGGCCGTCGTCTCGTGCTGGCCGGCCACCGCGCCTGGCTGAGGGAGATGGACGGCGGCGAGCACGGAGGAGGAGGAGATGGACGGCGGCGGCGTCGGTGTTGACCTTGGAGAAGAACCACAGGAGAGAGAGGGGAGAGAGGTTACGTGAGGGAGCGTGAGAGAGAGATTAGTTTCGGCATTAGCGAGCCGTTCCTCGCGATTCCACCGATTCGGCCGGACGAGGCCGTTCCGCATATTTGAGGAATATTCTCTTTCGGGGAACCACTTCGTTCCGTTCCTTTGCCGAACCGAACACGAGAACGGGCTCCAGGTGCGGAACGGTTCCGTCCCATTCCTCCAGATTCTGGAACCGAAACTCGAGGTCGTAGCCCTGCCTTAAATTAATAAGACTATTGTCGGCACACTGATACAAAGAGCTAAAAACTAGCTAACAGGAAATGAAAACAACAAGCATACAAAGAAAAAAAGAAATGAAGAACAGCTTGAGCTTCGTGTCCATTGTCCAGCCTTGCAGCCCGGCTGTAGAGGAAGCAAAGTTGGTGAAGAAGAACGCCATTGAGGGCTCGCACCATCGTCAACCTCCAGAGGCCATGTAACACCCAGCGCCATCCGTTTCCACCTCCGAAAGAAAGCTCCCTACTTTCTCGCCCTGGATCGGGGGGCGTCGCACCTGTCTGGAGGTAGACCGCTCTCTCTGAGCACGTATGGCAATGGAAGCCTGCTGTCGGAGAGGAAAACTCCGAGCACTCGCCACACCACACCGCCACCCACAAACATCACCGCCGCTCGCAGCACCAACCACGACACCGTACCAAGCTGTCGGGAGAAGACACTGAATAAGCAACCCAGCACCGCCGCGCTCGTCCACACACCCCGCTATCTCAAGGTGGCGCCTCCAACAAGGGAACGGCGCCAGAACGCCGCCACCGCGGCCCAAACCGAAGCTTGAGCTTTCACCCGAGATAGTAAGGACAAGGAAGGAGGGAATAGACCTTGATATCCCCTTCAAGAAGGAGAATGGCGCCGGGAGCGTCATCGACGTCGTGGCTGCCACCGTCGGCCAAGGGTTTCCCCCAATCCATCCACCTCTGGCCACCCCACACCCAAAAGCCACCGGAACGAGATCCGAGTGCGGGGAGGTGGACCGAGCAACCAAAGCGAGGGGCAGTCACCTTCAGATCTAGAGCCCCATGCCCAACTGGGAGACATTCGCACCACGCCCACGCCCACCGCCCCCTTGTGAGCGCTGATGGCGTGTAACTCACACGTTCGTTGGGAACCCCAAGAGGAAGGTATGATGCGCCAGCAGCAAGTTTTCCCTCAGAAAGAAACCAAGGTTTATCGAACCAGGAGGAGCCAAGAAGCACGTTGAAGGTTGATGGCGGCGGGATGTAGTGCGGCGCAACACCAGGGATTCCGGCGCCAACGTGGAACCTCGCACAACACAATCCAAAGTACTTTGCCCCAACGAAACAGTGAGGTTGTCAATCTCACCGACTTGCTGTAACAAAGGATTAACCGTATTGTGTGGAAGATGATTGTTTGCAGAGAAAACAATAAAACAAGTATTGCAGCAGATTTATATTTCAGTATTAAAGAATGGACCGGGGTCCACAGTTCACTAGAGGTGTCTCTCCCATAAGATAAAAGCATGTTGGGTGAACAAATTACAGTCGGGCAATTGACAAATAGAGAGGGCATAACAATGCACATACATGTCATGATAAGTACGGTGAGATTTAATTGGGCATTACGACAAAGTACATAGACCGCCATCCAACCGCATCTATGCCTAAAAAGTCCACCTTCGAGGTTATCATCCGAACCCCTTCCGGTATTAAGTTGCAAAGCAACGGACAATTGCATTAAGTATGGTGCGTAATGTAATCAATAACTACATCCTTAGACATAGCATCAATGTTTTATCCCTAGTGGCAACATCACAACACAACCTTAGAACTTTCCGTCACTGTCCCAGTGTCAATGCGGGCATGAACCCACTATCGAGCATAAATACTCCCTCTTGGAGTTAAGAGCAAAAACTTGGCCAGAGCCTCTACTAATAACGGAGAGCATGCAAGATCATAAACAACACATATGTAATAACTTGATAATTAACATAACATGGTATTCTCTATCCATCGGATCCCGACAAACACAACATATAGTATTACGGATAGATGATCTTGATCATGTTAGGCAGCTCACAAGATCCAACAATGAAGCACAATGAGGAGAAGACAACCATCTAGCTACTGCTATGGACCCATAGTCCAGGGGTGAACTACTCACTCATCACTCCGGAGGCGACCATGGCGGTGAAGAGTCCTCCGGGAGATGAATCCCCTCTCCGGCAGGGTGCCGGAGGAGATCTCTAGAATCCCCCGAGATGGGATTGGCGGCGGCAGCGTCTCAGTAAGGTTTCCGTATCGTGGTTTTACGCCTCAGGGGTTTCGCGACGGAGGCTTTAAGTAGGCGGAAGGGCAACGTGGGGGGCCACACGAGGGCCCCACACCAAAGGTCGGCGCGGCCAAGGCTTGGGCCGCGCCGCCCTATGGTGGCGGCCCCTCGTGGCCCCACTTCGACTCCTCTTCGGTCTTCCGGAAGCTTCGTGGCAAAATAGGACCCTGGGTCTTGATTTCGTCCAATTCCGAGAATATTTCGTTACTAGGATTTCCGAAACCAAAAACAGCTAGAACAAAGAATCGGCTCTTCGGCATCTTGTTAATAGGTTAGTTCCAGAAAATGCACGAATATGACATAAAGTGTGCATAAAACATGTAGATATCATCAATAATATGGCATGGAACGTAAGAAATTATCAATACGTCGGAGACGTATCAGCATCCCCAAGCTTAGTTCTGCTCGTCCCGAGCAGGTAAAACGATAACAAAGATAATTTCTGAAGTGACATGCCATCATAACCTTGATCATACTATTTGTAAACATATGTAATGAATGCAGCGATCAAAACAATGGTAATGACATGAGTAAACAAGTGAATCATAAAGCAAAGACTTTTCATGAATAATACTTCAAGACAAGCATCAATAAGTCTTGCATAAGAGTTAACTCATAAAGCAATAAATCAAAGTAAAGGTATTGAAGCAACACAAAGGAAGATTAAGTTTCAGCGGTTGCTTTCAACTTGTAACATGTATATCTCATGGATAATTGTCAACATAGAGTAATATAACAAGTGCAATATGCAAGTATGTAGGAATCAATGCACAGTTCACACAAGTGTTTGCTTCTTGAGGTGGAGAGAGATAGGTGAACTGACTCAACATAAAAGTAAAAGAATGGTCCTTCAAAGAGGAAAGCATCGATTGCTATATTTGTGCTAGAACTTTTATTTTGAAAACATGAAACAATTTTGTCAACGGTAGTAATAAAGCATATGAGTTATGAAAATTATATCTTACAAGTTGCAAGCCTCATGCATAGTATACTAATAGTGCCCGCACCTTGTCCTAATTAGCTTGGACTACCGGATCTTTGCAATACACATGTTTTAACCAAGTGTCACAATGGGGTACCTCCATGCCGCCTGTACAAAGGTCTAAGGAGAAAGCTCGCATTTTGGATTTCTCGCTTTTGATTATTCTCAACTTAGACATCCATACCGGGACAACATGGACAACAGATAATGGACTCCTCTTTAATGCATAAGCATGTGGCAACAATTATTATTCTCATATGAGATTGAGGATATATGTCCAAAACTGAAACTTCCACCATGAATCATGGCTTTAGTTAGCGGCCCAATGTTCTTCTCTAACAATATGCATGCTCCAACCATTAAGGTGGTAGATCTCTCTTACTTCGGACAAGACGGACATGCATAGCAACTCACATGATATTCAACAAAGAATAGTTGATGGCGTCCCCGAAGCATGGTTATCGCACAACAAGCAACTTAATAAGAGATAAAGTGCATAAGTACATATTCAATACCACAATAGTTTTTAAGCTATTTGTCCCATGAGCTATATATTGCAAAGGTGAATGATGGAATTTTAAAGGTAGCACTCAAGCAATTTACTTTGGAATGGCGGATAAATACCATGTAGTAGGTAGGTATGGTGGACACAAATGGCATAGTGGTTGGCTCAAGGATTTTGGATGCATGAGAAATATTCCCTCCCGATACAAGGTTTAGGCTAGCAAGGTTATTTGAAACAAACACAAGGATGAACGGTACAGCAAAACTCACATAAAAGACATATTGTAAACCTTATAAGACTCTACACCGTCTTCCTTGTTGTTCAAAACTCAATACTAGATGTTATCTAGACTTTAGAGAAACCAAATATGCAAACCAAATTAGCAAGCTCTAAGTGTTTCTTCATTAATGGGTGCAAAATATATGATGCAAAAGCTTAAACATGAGCACAACAATTGCCAAGTATCAAATTATCCAAGACATTTTAGAGTTACTACATGTAGCATTTTCCAATTCCAACCATATAACAATTTAACGAAGAAGAAACTTCGCCATGAATACTATGAGTAGAGCCTAAGGACATACTTGTCCATATGGTACAGCGGAGCGTGTCTCTCTCCCACAAAGTGAATGCTAGGATCCATTTTACTCAAACAAAACAAAAACAAAAAACAAACCGACGCTCCAAGCAAAGTGCATAAGATGTGACGGAATAAAAATATAGTTTCTGGGGAGGAACCTGATAATGTTGTCGATGAAGAAGAGGATGCCTTGGGCATCCTCAAGCTTAGACGCTTGAGTCTTCTTAGAATATGCAGGGGTGAACCACCGGGGCATCCCCAAGCTTAGAGCTTTCACTCTCCTTGATCATATTGTATCATACTCCTCTCTTGATCCTTGAAAACTTCCTCCACACCAAACTCGAAACAACTCATTAGAGGGTTAGTGCACAATAAAAATTAACATGTTCAGAGGTGACACAATCATTCTTAACACTTCCGGACATTGCATAAAGCTACTGGACATTAATGGATCAAAGAAATTCATCCAACATAGCAAAAGAGGCAATGCGAAATAAAAGGCAGAATCTGTCAAAACAGAACAGTCCGTAAAGATGGATTTTATTAGGGCACCAGACTTGCTCAAATGAAAATGCCCAAATTTAATGAAAGTTGCGTATATATCTGTGGATCACTCACGTAAATTGGCTTAATTTTCTGAGTTACCTACAGAGAATTAGACCCAGATTCGTGACAGCAAAGAAATCTGTTTCTGCGCAATAATCCAAATCTAGTATTTACTTTACTATCAAAGACTTTACTTGGCACAACAAAACATAAAACTAAGATAAGGAGAGGTTGCTACAGTAGTAAACAACTTCCAAGACACAAATATAAAACAAAAATACTGTAGTAAAAACATGGGTTGTCTCCCATAAGCGCTTTTCTTTAACGCCTTTCAGCTAGGCGCAGAAAGTGTATCTCAAGTATTATCAAAGGGTGGTGCATCTACAGCGGGGTTTGGAGTTTTCTCAACCATGCATAGTATATTGGATACATAAGTTTCAGCGTCTCCCTTTTCATTAGTCTTGGGCTTGCTACTCTCATCGAACAAATTTTCAGGAACAAGCCAAGCATAGTTGTTTTCCAGTGCATCATTCATAGCTAGGAGTTTACATGGTATTGGTGCTTTGATCTCCCCACCATAATTAGTATTATTAGTGTACCTTATTCTATCCATGTCCATTTTTTCAAGGAGACCAACAAAATTAGTATGAGAACCAAGCATATTAAATTTATCAAAGACCTTTCTAGCCTCTCTTGCTAGACCACCAAATTCTCTAAGAAGGGTTTCTAAAACAAAATCTTTGTTTTCCCCCTCTTCCATATCACCGAGTGTAAGAAACATGTGTTGGATTATAGGATTGAGATTAACAAATTTAGTTTCCAACATGCGAACTAAAGCAGCAGCAGCAATTTCATAAGTAGGAGCAAGTTCTACCAAGTGTCTATCTTCAAAGTCTTCAATGGTACTAACATGACTGAAAAATTCTTCTATATTGTTTCTCCCAATGATAGACCCGCGTCCTACCGGTATGTCTTTTGTGGTAAAATTAAAAGGAAACATGATGAATCAAGTAAAGTAAATGCAAGTAACTAATTTTTTGTGTTTTTGATATAGAGTGCAAGACAGTAAATAAAGTAAAGCTAGCAACTAATTTTTTTGTGTTTTGATATAATGCAGCAAACAAAGTAGTAAATAAAATAAAGCAAGACAAAAACAAAGTAAAGAGATTGGGAAGTGGAGACTCCCCTTGCAGCGTGTCTTGATCTCCCCGGCAACGGCGCCAGGAAAAGAGCTTGATGGCGTGTAACTCACACGTTCGTTGGGAACCCCAAGAGGAAGGTATGATGCGCACAGCAGCAAGTTTTCCCTCAGAAAGAAACCAAGGTTTATCGAACCAGGAGGAGCCAAGAAGCACGTTGAAGGTTGATGGCGGCGGGATGTAGTGCGGCGCAACACCAGGGATTCCGGCGCCAACGTGGAACCTGCACAACACAATCCAAAGTACTTTGCCCCAACGAAACGGTGAGGTTGTCAATCTCACCGGCTTGTCTGTAACAAAGGATTAACCGTATTGTGTGGAAGATGATTGTTTGCGAGAGAAAACAATAAAACAAGTATTGCACCAGATTTGTATTTCACTATTAAAGAATGGACCGGGGTCCACAGTTCACTAGAGGTGTCTCTCCCATAAGATAAAAGCATGTTGGGTGAACAAATTACAGTCGGGCAATTGACAAATAGAGAGGGCATAACAATGCACATACATGTCATGATAAGTACAGTGAGATTTAATTGGACATTGATACGCCTCCGACGTATCGATAATTTCTTATGTTCCATGCCATATTATTGATGATACCTACATGTTTTATGCACACTTTATGTCATATTTGTGCATTTTCTGGAACTAACCTATTAACAAGATGCCGAAGAGCCGATTCGTTGTTTTCGCTGTTTTTGGTTTCGAAATCCTAGTAACGAAATATTCTCGGAATTGGACGAAATCAAGACCCAGTGTCCTATTTTGCCACGAACCTTCCAGAGGACCGAAAGGGATACGAAGTGGGGTGACGAGGCGCCGCCACCATAGGGCCGCGCGGCCAGAGGGGGGCCCGCGCCGCCCTATGGTGTGGGCCCCTCGTCAGCCCTCCGACTCTGCCCTTCCGCCTACTTAAAGCCTCCGTCGCGAAACCCTGATGCGAAAAACCACGATACGGAAAACCTTCCAGAGACGCCGCCGCCGCCAATCCCATCTCGTGGGATTCTGGAGATCTCCTCCGGCACCCTGCCGGAGAGGGGATTCATCTCCCGGAGGACTCTACACCGCCATGGTCGCCTCCGGAGTGATGAGTGAGTAGTTCACCCCTGGACTATGGGTCCATAGCAGTAGCTAGATGGTTGTCTTCTCCTCATTGTGCTTCATTGTTGGATCTTGTGAGCTGTCTAACATGATCAAGATCATCTATCCGTAATACTCTATGTTGTGTTTGTCGGGATCCGATGGATAGAGAATACCATGTTATGTTAATTATCAAGTTATTGCATATGTGTTGTTTATGATCTTGCATGCTCTCCGTTATTAGTAGAGGCTCTGGCAAAGTTTTTGCTCTTAACTCCAAGAGGGAGTATTTATGCTCGATAGTGGGTTCATGCCTGCATTGACACCTGGAACAGTGACAGAAAGTTCTAAGGTTGTGTTGTGCTGTTGCCACTAGGGATAAAACATTGGCGCTATGTCCGAGGATGTAGTTGTTGATTACATTACGCACCATACTTAATGCAATTGTCTGGTTGTTAGCAACTTAATACCGGAGGGGTTCGGATGATAACTCGAAGGTGGACTTTTTAGGCATAGATGCGGTTGGATGGCGGTCTATGTACTTTGTCGTAATGCCCAATTAAATCTCACTATACTTATCATGACATGTATGTGCATTGTTATGCTCTCTCTATTTGTCAATTGCCCGACTGTAATTTGTTCACCCAACATGCTTTTATCTTATGGGAGAGACACCTCTAGTGAACTGTGGACCCCGGTCCATTCTTTAATACTGAAATACAAATCTGCTGCAATACTTGTTTCTACTGTTTTCTCCGCAAACAATCATCTTCCACACAATACGGTTAATCCTTTGTTACAGACAAGCCGGTGAGATTGACAACCTCACCGTTTCGTTGGGGAAAAGTACTTTGGTTGTGTTGTGCAGGTTCCACGTTGGCGCCGGAATCTCCGGTGTTGCGCCGCACTACATCCCGCCGCCATCAACCTTCAACGTGCTTCTTGGCTCCTCCTCGGTTCGATAAACCTTGGTTTCTTTCTCGAGGGAAAACTTGCCGCTGTGCGCATCATACCTTCCTCTTGGGGTTCCCAACGAACGTGTGAGTTACACGCCATCAAGCTCTTTCTCGGCGCCGTTGCCGGGGAGATCAAGACACGCTGCAAGGGGAGTCTCCACTTCTCAATCTCTTTACTTTGTTTTTGTCTTGCTTTATTTTATTTACTACTTTGTTGGCTGCATTATATCAAAACACAAAAAAATTAGTTGCTAGTTTTACTTTATTTACTATCTTGTTTGCTATATCAAAAACACAAAAAAATTAGTTACTTGCATTTACTTTACTTGATTCATCATGTTTCCTTTTAATTTTACCACAAAAAACATACCGGTAGGACGCGGGTCTATCATTGGGAGAAACAATATAGAAGAATTCTTTAGTCATGTTAGTACCATTGAAGATTTTGAAGATAGACACTTGGTAGAACTTGCTCCTACTTATGAAATTGCTGCTGCTGCTTTAGTTCGCATGTTGGAAACTAAATTTGTTAATCTCAATCCTATAATCCAACACATGTTTCTTACACTTGGTGATTCGGAAGAGGGGGAAAAGAAAGATTTTGTTTTAGAAACCCTTCTTAGAGAATTTGGTGGTCTAGCAAGAGAGGCTAGAAAGGTCTTCGCTAAATTTAATATGCTTGGTTCTCATACTAATTTTGTTAGTCTCCTTGAAAAAATGGACATGGATAGGATAAGGTACACTAATAATGCTAATGATGGTGGGGAGATCAAAGCACCAATACCATGTAAACTCCTAGCTATGAACGATGCGCTAGAAAATAACTATGCTTGGCTTGTTCCTCGAAAATTTGTTCGATGAGAGTAGCAAGCCCAAGACTAATGAGAAGGGAGACGCTGAAACTTATGTATCCAATATACTATGCATGGTTGAGAAAACTCCAAACCCCGCTGTAGATGCACCACCCTTTGATAACACTTGAGTTACACTTTCGCGCCTAGCTGAAAGGCGTTAAAGAAAAGCGCTTATGGGAGACAACCCATGTTTTTACTAAAGTATTTTTGTTTTATATTTGAGTCTTGGAAGTTGTTTACTACTGTAGCAACCTCTCCTTATCTTAGTTTTATGTTTTGTTGTGCCAAGTAAAGTCTTTGATAGTAAAGTAAATACTAGATTTGGATTACTGCGCAGTTCCAGCATTTCTTTGCTGTCACGAATCTGGGTCTACCTCCCTGTAGGTAGCTCAGAAAATTAAGCCAATTTACGTGCATGATCCACAGATATGTACGCAACTTTCATTCAATTTGGGTATTTTCATTTGAGCAAGTCTGGTGGCCTAATAAAATCTATCTTTACGGACTGTTCTGTTTTGACAGATTCTGCCTTTTATTTCGCATTGCCTCTTTTGCTATGTTGGATGAATTTCTTTGATCCATTAATGTCCAAGTAGCTTTATATAATGTCCAGAAGTGTTAAGAATGATTGTGTCACCTCTCGAACATGTTAATTTTTTTGTGCACTAACCCTCTAATGAGTTGTTTCGAGTTTGGTGTGGAGGAAGTTTTCAAGGATCAAGAGAGGAGTATGATGCAATATGATCAAGGAGAGTGAAAGCTCTAAGCTTGGGGATGCCCCGGTGGTTCACCCCTGCATATTCTAAGAAGACTCAAGCGTCTAAGCTTGGGGATGCCCAAGGCATCCCCTTCTTCATCGACAACATTATCAGAGTTCCTCCCCTGAAACTATATTTTTATTCCGTCACATCTTATGCACTTTGCTTGGAGCGTCGGTTTGTTTTTGTTTTTTGTTTTGTTTGAATAAAATGGATCCTAGCATTCACTTTGTGGGAGAGAGACACGCTGCGCTGTAGCATATGGACAAGTATGTCCTTAGGCTCTACTCATAGTATTCATGGCGAAGTTTCTTCTTCGTTAAATTGTTATATGGTTGGAATTGGAAAATACTACATGTAGTAACTCTAAAATGTCTTGGATAATTTGATACTTGGCAATTGTTGTGCTCATGTTTAAGATCTTGCATCATATACTTTGCACCCATTAATGAAGAAACACTTAGAGCTTGCTAATTTGGTTTGCATATTTGGTTTCTCTAGAGTCTAGATAACATCTAGTATTGAGTTTTGAACAACAAGGAAGACGGTATAGAATCTTATAATGTTTACAATATGTATTTTATGTGAGTTTTGCTGCACCGTTCATCCTTGTGTTTGTTTCAAATAACCTTGCTAGCCTAAACCTTGTATCGAGAGGGAATACTTCTCATGCATCCAAAATCCTTGAGCCAACCACTATGCCATTTGTGTCCACCAAACCTACCTACTACATGGTATTTATCCGCCATTCCAAAGTAAATTGCTTGAGTGCTACCTTTAAAATTCCATCATTCACCTTTGCAATATATAGCTCATGGGACAAATAGCTTAAAAACTATTGTGGTATTGAATATGTACTTATGCACTTTATCTCTTATTAAGTTGCTTGTTGTGCGATAACCATGTTTCTGGGGACGCCATCAACTATTCTTTGTTGAATATCATGTGAGTTGCTATGCATGTCCATCTTGTCTGAAGTAAGAGAGATCTACCACCTTAATGGTTGGAGCATGTATATTGTTAGAGAAGAACATTGGGCCGCTAACTAAAGCCATGATTCATGGTGGAAGTTTCAGCTTTGGACATATATCCTCAATCTCATATGAGAATAATAATTGTTGCCACATGCTTATGCATTAAATAGGAGTCCATTATCCGTTGTCCATGTTGTCCCGGTATGGATGTCTAAGTTGAGAATAATCAAAAGCGAGAAATCCAAAATGCGAGCTTTCTCCTTAGACCTTTGTACAAAGCGGCATGGAGGTACCCCATTGTGACACTTGGTTAAAACATGTGCATTGCAAAGATCCGGTAGTCCAAGCTAATTAGGACAAGGTGCGGGCACTATTAGTATACTATGCATGAGGCTTGCAACTTGTAAGATATAATTTACATAACTCATATGCTTTATTACTACCGTTGACAAAATTGTTTCATGTTTTCAAAATAAAAGCTCTAGCACAAATATAGCAATCGATGCTTTCCTCTTTGAAGGACCATTCTTTTTACTTTTATGTTGAGTCAGCTCACCTAACTCTCTCCACCTCAAGAAGCAAACACTTGTGTGAATCGTGCATTGATTCCTACATACTTGCATATTGTACTTGTTATATTACTCTATGTTGACAATTATCCATGAGATATACATGTTACAAGTTGAAAGCAACCGCTGAAACTTAATCTTCCTTTGTGTTGCTTCAATACCTTTACTTTGATTTATTGCTTTATGAGTTAACTCTTATGCAAGACTTATTGATGCTTGTCTTGAAGTACTATTCATGAAAAGTCTTTGCTTTATGATTCACTTGTTTACTCATGTCATTACCATTGTTTTGATCGCTGCATTCATTACATATGTTTACAAATAGTATGATCAAGGTTATGATGGCATGTCACTTCGTAAATTATCTTTGTTATCGTTTTACCTGCTCGGGACGAGCAAAACTAAGCTTGGGGATGCTGATACGCCTCCGACGTATCGATAATTTCTTATGTTCCATGCCATATTATTGATGATACCTACATGTTTTATGCACACTTTATATCATATTCGTGCATTTTCTGGAACTAATCTATTAACAAGATGCCGTAGAGCCGCTTGTCGTTTTCTGCTTGTTTTTGGTTTCGTAAATCCTAGTAACGAAATATTCTCGAATTGGACGAAATCAAGACCCGGGGTCCTATTTTGCCACGAACCTTCCGGAGGACCGAAAGGGATACGAAATGGGGCGACGAGGCGCCGCCACCATAGGGCCGCGCGGCCGCAGGGGGCCCGCGCCGCCCTATGGTGTGGGCCCCTCGTCGCCCTCCGACTCGCCTCTTCCGCCTACTTAAAGCCTCCGTCGCGAAACCCCGATGCGAAAAACCACGATACGGAAAACCTTACCGAGACGCCGCCGCCAATCCCATCTCGGGGGATTCTCGAGATCTCCTCCGCACCTCGCCGAGAGGGGATTCATCTTCCGAGGACTCTACACCGCCATGGTCGCCTCCCGAGTGATGAGTGAGTAGTTCACCCCCGGACTATGGGTCCATAGCAGTAGCTAGATGGTTGTCTTCTCCTCATTGTGCTTCATTGTTGGATCTTGTGAGCTGCCTAACATGATCAAGATCATCTATCCGTAATACTCTATGTTGTGTTTGTCGGGATCCGATGGATAGAGAATACCATGTTATGTTAATTATCAAGTTATTGCATATGTGTTGTTTATGATCTTGCATGCTCTCCGTTATTAGTAGAGGCTCTGGCCAAGTTTTTGGTCTTAACTCCAAGAGGGAGTATTTATGCTCGATAGTGGGTTCATGCCTGCATTGACACCTGGGACAGTGACATAAAGTTCTAAGGTTGTGTTGTGATGTTGCCACTAGGGATAAAACATTGGCGCTATGTCCGAGGATGTAGTTGTTGATTACATTACGCACCATACTTAATGCAATTGTCTGTTGTTAGCAACTTAATACTGGAGGGGTTCGGATGATAACCTCGAAGGTGGACTTTTTAGGCATAGATGCAGTTGGATGGCGGTCTATGTACTTTGTCGTAATGCCCAATTAAATCTCACTATACTTATCATGACATGTATGTGCATTGTTATGCTCTCTCTATTTGTCAATTGCCCGACCGTAATTTGTTCACCCAACATGCTTTTATCTTATGGGAGAGACACCTCTAGTGAACTGTGGACCCCGGTCCATTCTTTAATACCGAAATACAAATCTTCTGCAATACTTGTTTCTACTCGTTTTCTTCGCAAACAATCATCTTCCACACAATACGGTTAATCCTTTGTTACAGCAAGCCGGTGAGATTGACAACCTCACCGTTTCGTTGGGGCAAAGTACTTTGGTTGTGTTGTGCAGGTTCCACGTTGGCGCCGGAATCTCCGGTGTTGCGCCGCACTACATCCCGCCGCCATCAACCTTCAACGTGCTTCTTGGCTCCTCCCGGTTCGATAAACCTTGGTTTCTTTCCGAGGGAAAAATTGCTCGCCGTGCGCATCATACCTTCCTCTTGGGGTTCCCAACGAACGTGTGAGTTACACGCCATCGAGCATTACGACAAAGTACATAGACCGCCATCCAACTCGCATCTATGCCTAAAAAGTCCACCTTCAAGGTTATCATCCGAACCCCTTCCAAGCATTAACTTGCAAAGCAACGAGACAATTGCATTAAGTATGGTGCGTAATGTAATCAATAACTACATCCTTAGACATAGCATCAATGTTTTATCCCTAGTGGCAACAAGACAACACAACCTTAGAACTTTCTCGTCATCGTCCTGGTGTCAATGCGGGCATGAACCCACTATCGAGCATAAATACTCCCTCTTGGAGTTAAGAGCAAAAACTTGGCCGAGCCTCTACTAATAACTGAGAGCATGCAAGATCATAAACAACACATATGTAATAACTTGATAATTAACATAACATGGTATTCTCTATCCATCGGATCCCGACAAACACAACATATAGTATTACAGATAGATGATCTTGATCATGTTAGGCAGCTCACAAGATCCAACAATGAAGCACAATGAGGAGAAGACAACCATCTAGCTACCGCTATGGATCCATAGTCCAGGGGTGAACTACTCACTCATCACTCCGGAGGCGACCATGGCGGTGAAGAGTCCTCCGGGAGATGAATCCCTCTCCGGCGAGGTGCCGGAGGAGATCTCCGTAATCCCCCGAGATGGGATTGGCGGCGGCGGCGTCTTAGTAAGGTTTTCCGTATCGTGGTTTTTCGCCTCAGGGGTTTCGCGACGGAGGCTTTAAGTAGGCGGAAGGGCAACGTGGGGGGCCACACGAGGGCCCCACACCACAGGTCGGCGCGGCCAAGGCTTGGGCCGCGCCGCCCTATGGTGGCGACCCCTCGTGGCCCCACTTCGACTCCTCTTCGGTCTTCCGGAAGCTTCGTGGCAAAATAGGACCCTGGGTCTTGATTTCGTCCAATTCCGAGAATATTTCGTTACTAGGATTTCGAAACCAAAAACAGCTAGAAACAAAGAATCGGCTCTTTCGGCATCTTGTTAATAGGTTAGTTCCGTAAAATGCACGAATATGACATAAAGTGTGCATAAAACATGTAGATATCATCAATAATATGGCATGGAACATAAGAAATTATCGATACGTCGGAAACGTATCAAGCGCCCACGTGGCCGAAGGACACAGTTTCCAGCACCGATGCTCGCCACTCGCGGCTAGGTTGACGCCGTCTCTGCCATCCAGGGCCAGCGCCCTGGCTTCCAGGACCCTGCCAGGGTTGCGACGGGCAGCACCCCCACCTGGCCACCCTAGCACCGGCGAGGCCGAGCAGAGGTGGGAGGGAGGAGGGCCGCCGATTAGCCATCGGCAGAGGCCAACCCGCCACACAGCGGGTTGCCTTAATACCGATGCGTAGGGGCTCCCGCGAGCAGATCCCCGCCATCCCCATCACCTGTGCTACAGGGCTTCGTTGGCGGCTGCCTTAGAGGACGACGAGGAGAAGCGGGAAGGGTGTGGGAAGCGGCGGTGGCGAGGGGTTAGGGTTTCGCCCCTCCCGTTGCCCAGAGGAGACGACGCGAGGGGAGCCATTTCTCAAAACATGGTCCTCAATGTCGGTGTTCTTGGTTCAGCCGTCAATGTTTATATGAGTTGGTGGAGGAAAAATAGCCTAGGGACGTTTAGGTGTCACCGGAGAGGAATTGAGGAGCACATCATGGCTTTATCATGAGAGATCATCTGCTCCTTGTGTGTGTGTGGTGGTGGAGGGATTGTGGGGGGAGACGAAGAGGAATTGTTGAGGGAGAAAATACATCGTGCCTTTTAAATAGGGCAGTTGTAAAACCTGAAAGATCAAGAGGAAGAGTAATAACAGAGAAGACGAAGCGGAAAATTTAGTGGAGTCGAGGGAGACACCAGGTCCGAGAATTGCACAACGCTCTCAAAGAAAATAAATTGTGGTGACGTGGCTTCACCAAATCGCAGCAAAATCCCTGTAGTGGGGTGCTTCTATTTAGGAATTGAAGATTACATTGTTCATACAACTTTTGATGTGCATTATTCAAAGTACTTAAACACAAAATGTGTACATGGATAAAAGATATTTCATGTCCTATCTACTACAACAACCATTAGTATCGCACATGTTCATCAATCTTTGTGATAAGCGTACTGAGACAATCGATCATCCCCATCTCTAGGTGTGACGAAATGCCTCTCTTCTCCAAAGATAAAATAAAAAAATTATCTACAAATTAATGCACTACATACGTTCCGAATATTAATGCTTGTATTTTACCGACAGTATAGTTTGACCAAGCTGTTTATTAAATACCTTTATTAACATATAGAATCCAACAAAAACGCCGTTATATATTTCATATGATACATTATCATAAAACGGTGAAACGCGCCAATCTGTTGGGCAGGCGCGGGAACAATCGTCGTCGTGCGGGAACCGGTAATCGCCGGTGGCAGGCCTCGACGGGACGTTAAACCGCCATTAACGAGTGTATGTGCTAAAAAAATACATTCGCACCGCTGGGATACCCGACGTAAATGGTCGTCTAGGCCCGTATGGCGTCCGCGGGCCAACGAAAATGTAGGCACACGGATAATTTAGATATCCAAAATGCGTCGGCGCGTTGGAGATGCGCTAAAGCTAGTCTAAGCTGAGGTAAACATGCGCCAGCGCATTGCAGAGAAGGAAAATTGGGTGAGATGGCACAGTCTCAGATGGAGCCCCATGAGTATTCTACTTTTTCCATTTCACGTAGGTAGTTGTAGTGTACCTGAAGGCAAGGAAACGGAGGCGACGTGGCATCAGGAACGGACGAGTCCACGGCCGACGGGGACGGGGACGGATCGACGCCAAGTGCGGCATGGTAGGGCAGCATTATCTGGCACTGCCGCGGTCGTCCTCCCCAGGCCCAGGAGGTAGAGGAGCGAATGAGCGCGACTTGCGTGCCCCGTGATCGAGCCGGAATAATCGGGTGGCCCAGGAAGAAGACGCGACACCAACAATAATTCTGGCTGGACGGCTCGATCGATCGGCATCATCATGCTCCGCGTACGTACATACGGAGTATGTGGGTTATTGTGTTGGTTTGTTGTCACTCTACGTACCATGCATGTCGCGCCGGGGTTTGGACGCCGGAGACCCGGAGTAGGGCCGTCGTCCAGCCTCGTGCGACGGGAGAGAGTACACGTTCTGGAGTACTGGATCAGCTATCAAGACCAAGATCCGGCCACCGGTGCAGCGGCGTCGCTTCGATGCCTACACGATCCAGTGGTCACTGCGCCTGTCGGGTCCTTCGTGTTAGATTATTTATCCTCGAAAAAATCCACCCACATATCATAGTTTTTAAAAGCTCTGCACATTACAAATAGGTTCTTCACCCATTGAGCAAAAGCTACACGCACTAGAGCACGCCGAGGCCTTGTTCGGTGCAACTGTTTTGTTGGGGTTTTGTAGAGTTTTCGGGTGTAAAATTCAGGTCTGACTAAAACACTTCAAAGCACTCCAGGGCCATTCGGCAGGCCGGTTTTGGCAGGGTAATGGTCCAGGGGTGGAATTGAAAGGCTTCACCCTCCCGATGGTGAGGTGGGGGCTACGTCCAGAGGTCAGAATAAGTACCTCCTTACCCTATACCCGTTTAGGAAACTCTTCCGTCGGTGAAATGATCTTTGAATCGCCTCCTCTCTATCCTTAGGATGTACCTGTTAGTATCTTTTTTTTTGAAACGTCCGGCAAAAAGCTTGCCTTAATTCATTAGATAAGAAGAAGAGTCACAAAGGCATGTCCTAAAAGCTTATGACAAAGGAAGGTAAGGTCCTAATCTCCCGGAATTGAAAGGACCAAAAAAATTCGCATCGGCAAGAACGTAGTTGCCCGCTTTCGATTTGATGCGTTCAATGACAACGGTAGGCAAGGTTTGCTTGTTATTGAAAACTCAATTTTCCAAGGCACTAGCATGAGGAGGGATGACATCTCTCTCCTTCTTTCGGGGTGGACGCGCGCCAAGTTGTTCCATCAAGATTCGACGTTGTTCAAGGTTAGGGTTAGCCACCATCTAGCGAATCTCGCTAGGCTGGAATGCCACGTGAGACTTGGTTTAGTTCCGAGCCTGGTGACCTTCTTTAGATGCTTGAACTCGACCGTTGTGTAATCCTCTCGGATTAATAAAGTTGCTACTTTACCCGGAAATTCCCCGGGATTGAAGGCCGAGCCAAAATTTGATCATGTTCCTACTGAAAATCACATCACATAATCTGTCTCCGTGTTAAATTGTTGGCTTGCAAAGAGGTCGTGCAGAACTTCCATGACATGAGATGAGATCCCTGCACGTATGTGTTGCTCCTGCCGCACATTGTCCGTGCCCGACATTCCTGATCATGGCAGACCAGAGCATAGTTCATCATACGGACGGATCAGAGTAAATGAAGGAACAGGGAATGCACGGGATCCGCACGGCCCGAGGGTTTAATTCTGTCCTGATGAAACCGATGTTTACGCTTGGATGAGCCAAGGACAGTAGGACGACACCATCATCATCATCACCCAGCATCTGCTTCTTCTGGACTCCTGCACCGTACGAGATGCACATGCTACTCCAGTACCCTGCAACGCGAGACCATCGGATCTACAGTACTATGTTAACACGCAAGACAAGATCCTGGTGCTAATTACCACTGCAGATCCCGACCGTTATCTTAGTACGGCAGGAAGTGGGGGCTGCTCTGATGACGATCCCATCACTTCCTAAGAGCAGGTCTAACAGACCCCCTAAACCACGTCGGACTTGTATAATTCCGGCGGTATACGAGGTGCGGGCGAAATGGCCATCTAGCAGGCCCCCTAAACGGTTCACCCCGTATCTAAAATATACAGGGCCCTGGGAATTTTCTCCCTCGCCCCTTACTTATAGAGGGTGGAGGGGCTTGTAGGGGTGAAAACCGCACTCGCACCACCGGACCTCGTCGCGCCGCCGCCAAACAAACTCCACTCCGGCGACCAATTCCAGCCAACGAGCTGTAAATTCTATCAAATCTCTACCAATTTCTTTCAACCCATCAAGATTTCTATCAAATAATGAAAAAACTAGATGAATTTTGAAGCAAAATTCCGCGTTCTTCCACTCGGGGCGGAGCTGGCGGGGACGGGGCGGAACCGGCGCCGGCGCGGCAGGGCGGGGGCGCCGCGACGGGCAGGGCCGTGGTGGCCATGGCGGCCTCGAGGCGGCACAAGGCGACGGGGTCATGGCGGCCCGAGGCGGCACAAGGCGACGGGGCCATGGCGGCCCGAGGCGGCGCAAGGCGACGGGGATCGCCCGCGGCCTGAGAAGCGGGGCGAGGCGGCGGGGCGGCGCGTGGCAGCAGCTCGGGGCGGCATGTCCGGTGGTGCGGGGCGGCAGGTCCGGTGGGGCGGCAGGTCCGGCGGCGGGGCTGCAGCGCGAAGAGATGAAAAAAGAAGCATATTCCTCTTTTACGGTTTCCGTATACGGGGACTGCTAGACGGGAGGCGTTTTTGTCCGGTTAAAAGTACTCGCGTTTTATGTACAGGGCCCTCTACACGTGTTTTACGGGGCGGAAATTTAGGGGGTCTGTTAGACATGCTCTATGCTCTAATAGTTGGATCTGGGTATGAGCATGATTCAGAGTTTCAGTCCTGACCAGGCTCAAGCAATACAGTAGATATATGTAGCAACCAGACTGGTATACTGCAAAATATATATATATGATCTCACCAAACTAAATATGTCCATAATTACCTGATCACACCAACTTTTCCACCTTTCATCAACCAAGAAAAGAAAGAATCAGACTAGCCATACCCGCTGACTACAAACACCCTCTAGTCCTCTACCACCACTCTAATGTTGCAGCACACCACCCTCTTCTACTAACAAGCTAACACAGGCCAAATGCTGCAGCAAGCACAATCCAACAACAACAGCAACACACACAATTCTTTGGCCACAAAATCAGCTATACCTAGACAGCACGGGAGACTTAGCCTCTCGTTCTTGTGATGGTGATGCTGCCCTTGCCCCCCTCGGTGTGGATCTTCGTCTTGTGCACCACGGGTTTCCCGGAGATGGCTGAGGCCTCGTACGAGACTGGCTCATCGTCGTACTTGTGCCTGATCCTGTACGGAGGCGGTGCATGGATTTTCTGGTTTATATCCCTTAGAGTGGTGTCGCCGCGGAAACCGCACGGCTTGATCAGCTCGAAAGGGTACGCCACCGTTGCTTTCTGCTTCCTTGCTCTCAGAATGTTTCTTCCAGCTGCAGGTCAGAACAACAATGCATGAGCAGAACATCGATGGCTTGGACAAATTATGCGAACAGAAAGTTTGTGTGGAAAATGGATGACAGATAGTGCTTCGATAAAACTGCAGCAGAGTCGAGCATATACCTTTCAGAGGTGTAGGTCGAGATTGCGGAGGTTTCTTCACAACTTTGCTAGACTGCTCCTCGACTAAAGAAATCTGGAGAGCTGAAGGTTAAACGAAGTGTTGTAGTCAGCAGCATTATAATTGTGATAATCACTGCCAAAATGTATCCTAGGACAATTATACTAACCGGAGATATTGGCTTGCACAGAAGCACTAGGCGGACTATTCCTGTTGAGAAGGACCAGAAACACAGCATGAGAAACAAAAAAATATTAAACAGATGGCATTTAACTGAAATGCTATCAAGTCAGGCACAAGTTGGACCTCAGGAGTAAAAACATACATTTCTGCAGGAGGGCAACCAGGTACACTGTCTTGCGAGCAATCCACCAGCCATTCTTCAGGTAGTTCCTCTGTCCCATCAGCAAGTAACAAATGCTCATCACCTGAAATCACCTCTAGTATTAGGATAAATGGAGAAGAACCAACTCAGATTAACACTAGCAGAGATGATGAAAGACCTACTAGAGAAATCCAAATCCACTTGCAGGCTTTCTAACAGCACATCTGTCATCGGACACTCCATCTGCATATAAAAAGATAGATATTGATGGAATTTAACACCATTCTAATGCATATAATCATTGACTGGACACAGTTCAAAATCCACAGGTAACTGCATTTTTAAGGTGACATCAAGAATCCATCTACATCACATACCTCAACATTTTCTGGACAGAACTGCAGCATACGTCTTCTTTTAGCTTGTAAGGTTTCCTTCCCTTCGTCGAAGTCCTTGATAGTAATGTCTGCATTGTACATACATAAGGTCAATTAACTTGGCCTTCCGATATGCACCAAAAAACATGAGACCTGATAGGATGCAGATTTACTTTCAGAAATTCCATGTAAAATCCAATGTTCTGACTTCTGATTCAAGGTTAAACCATATTGCATTTCATAAAATTCTACGTGGTGGACCAAATGAAATATATGAGAACACAACTTGGCAAAACATGTGTTTCACAAATTTTATCCCAATGACTTATCTACTGTTTTGCTTGCAAACAAAATGCAACCAGAGACGCGTGTACAGATAAGTAGGAACTTACAAATCAACTACCAGGCAAGGCTATGAAAGAAGAAGGTTCCAAAGAAAGAGTGAGAGAGTGTACGAAGACAGCAGACAACGGTTCAATTCAGAACATGGGTAGTAAAACATACTAGTGACTTCACATCACACTACATGCTAAACATCCTTCTGTGATAGTACAGTATGCTACTGGTGAAGGTAACCAGGATATGCAAGGAAACATTATGATGTACTACAATCTTACCTCCTATATCACAGAAGGGCAAATCTATGTCTGTACATTCTTTTATTGGAGTTTGCTCATCGAACATGCTCCAAGAATCAATCACACTGCTGTTTGTTTCAGCCCACAAGGAGCTAGATGGAGCTGCCAAATCAGAAGAAACGGTCAGCAATTCACTGGATGCAGTTTAGGGACAGAAGGGATGGCGGAGTTGCAAACCTGGTACCAAATCCTTGTGCAGATCAAACTCTGGACTCTGCCATTCCCACATCTCACTGCACATGGAAGAGCATTGTTAGGGAAGGACTATTCAGGTAAAAACTTCACAATACAACAAGTGGCAATGCGGAATTCACAACTTTGCACATGCTTATTATACAGCAAGAGCTGCAATCTGAACAGTAGATTGCATCGCACGCCTGAAAGCAAATCAATATCTAAGGTCAAATTTACAAGGTTTTTTTCATGTTGTGTACGTTTCAGCGTTTCTTCCTACGGAAGAATCAGAATGTTCAGAAACGTGAGGGCCTCTTTGGTCCAAAGGGGTCGGGATTTGCAGAATCATGTATCCAAGGTAAAATGTTCATGTGATTTTCTTTTCTAAAAAGAAGGGTTAATTTCATCGTGCGTACATTTCAGTGTTTTTCTTCCTAAGAAAAAAACCCAGAATGTTCAGAAACGTACGGGCCTGTTAATTTGGTTCAAAGGGGTCAGGATTTGCAGAAGACACTAACAACCGCAATGATAAGTAAAACTAAAAAGGAAACGTTTGACGATTAAGGCAGTCCCATGAAACAAACACCTGCCAACCATGTGGCAGACGAGAGCACAAGGAACGGGAGCACGGCATGAGCAGCCGCCATCAAGCTAGGGTTTAACAGCAAAGGACAAGACCTAACCGCAACTAAGCCGGGACAGACAGTACGCCACAAAAGAGCAAAGCGCCCCCAAAAGAAGACATGATCCTTTTTCCTCCCAGAATTGGAAGTCTTTCCTCGTCCCAACATCATACGACGCCGAAAAGATCAAGGCGAAGACGACGAGGACGAAAGAGAGAAGAAGGAAAGAAAAGAAAAAAAGGCGGCGCCGCACCCAACCAACGGAACCGCCGTACCGCGAAAGCGAAATTAGGGATCAATCAAGCGAGGACGACGACAGGATTAAAAGTCCACCGCACAACGCAAGGAACAAATCGCGACGGAGAAAAAAAAACCAGCGCCTTTTCTCCCCGCGCCGCCGTCGCGTCGCTTGTGACAGACCGAGAAAACCGGGGTAGGCCGGAGGGGAGGAGGGAGAGGAGACCCCGGTCACAGACACACACACACACCTCTGATCGGCACCAATGCCTCCGTCGAAATCCATCCCCGCCACAGCCTCCGCGGCGGATCCAAGACGCGCTACGGCGGCCCGGCGCTACTTACCGAACCGAGAAAGGTAAAGTCGAAGGAGGAAAGAAGCCGGCGAGGTGGGGAGCGGGTGGAGGAGGAACTGGGGCGGAGAGTGGGCTTGCAATTGCAGTGGTGGTGGTGGGCAGTTTATCTCTGTCTCTCTCTAGCCAAAGCCAAAGGACCCAGGAAGGAAAGCTCGCGCTTTTATTACTCTCACGCTCCAATGTGACGGCACGGCACAGCCACAGCGCGTGGCGCGGAGGCCGAGGAGAAGAGGTGACGACCGGCCTTTTGATGATTATCCTACGACTAATTGGCCAATTTGGGTTACCACTAAACTAATCCAGCGGTTATGCAGATCGAAGACAAAGCGAGCCACGCTGCTGCTCAGGCCAAGAAGAGGCTTCCACCGGAAGAAAGCGGAGTGAATACACACACGCGCTGTACGTGGTACTGCCTAGTGTAGCCGGTGGGTAGCGCTACAGGTGTGCGCCGTATTCTCCGTACTACCATAGTTAAAACGCTAGTAACGCTTACTGTAATAGTGGTACTAATTTATTTAGTCCCTCTGATTCATAATAAGTGTTGAAAATTTATTTATTTTCAGTTAAAAAAGAAACTAAATTTTCAGCACTTATTATGGATCGTAGTGTGTATAGAATAAATATAAATATAGAATCAATACAAATGGATACATTAGGTTTTGATACTCGTATTTTTCTTGTAAAATGGGTTTTAAAAAGCTTTGACTTAATACAATGGTGTTTGACAGTGCATATATGGAAGGAGGCATTATTATTATAATCATCAATATCTTAACCGCAATATATGCCATAGATATGAAATGGAAATGTTCGATGAAATTCATGTGAGTTGCTTTGAAATGGTTGTATTTCAAGCATGCATATTTTTCATGAGGAGCACCACGAAAAGGGGCATGGAGAACATGCAATTCATTCTAGAAAACAGAATTTACCCGCTTTATGAGAAAACTAGGTCGAACCCCATAGAACGCATGGTTTATTCAAAACTATTACAACCAACAACAAAGAAAAAATAGAAACCTAGTCCAAAATTCCACAGCGACAAAACAATTCTACGCTAGAGCTCCGGTGTCGGATAGGGAAGTGAGATCCTTACACCATGGAAGGTAGGTAGAAGCTGGAATATAACTGGATATTAGTTCTTCAATTAGAACATAGCGTAGCTTATGGAGTTTCCTTGACCTCCTTGTTTTAATTTCTTTCAGGACGTGTACAAAAGAGTTAATGTCGTATATTTGACCCCCCAAAGTCTCGCCTACCTAGCGAATGCCAAATACGCTTTTAAGGAGTGGCCTCAACTATCTATGTGTTACTTTCTCCTTCATGAACCATTATGAAGGAGAAAAGTTATATGGCGAATATAAACAAATATTATTTCGCATCAAGGACCAAAGAAATGAATGTGGGCTACATCGCGACTTAGGATGTGAGCTGTCAAACATATAACTCCCGCTGGTCCTAAATACTTGTTACATGTTCAATGAATCTAGGCAAAGCGACACACACCGCTATTCCGGGACCCCAGGCCAAGAGGCTTGCACCGTAAGGAAGCGGAGTGAATACACACACGTGTTGTATGTGGTACTGCATAGCCCGTGGGTAGCGCTACATGTGTGCGCCGTATTCACAGCATAGTAGAAAATTATTTACTTCCTTCAATCATGATAAGTGTTGGAACTTTATTTCATTTTTGTTAAAAATAAATCTATTGCCCAACACTTATTGTGGATCGTAGTGAGTAGAAAAAATGTAAATAGTAAATCAATACAAATGGATACAGTAGCTTTTGATATTTTTCTTATAAAAAAGGTCAATAAAATATTTGAGTTAATACAATGGTGTTTAACAGTGCATATATGGAAGGAGACATCATTATTATTATCATCAATATCTTAACCGCAAAAAATGTAATGGAAATATTCGATGAAAAATTCACACGAGTTCCATTGAAATGGTTGTATTTGAAGCATGCTTATTTTTCATGAAGAACACCTCGAAAAGGGGCATGTAGAACATGCAATTCATTCTAGAAAAGAGAATTTACCTGTTTTATGAGCAAAACTAGGTCGAACCCCATACAAATAATAATGGTTTATTCAAAACTATTATATTACAACCAACAACAAAAAACTAGGCACCTAGGCACCGGGCCTAGCTAGACCAAAGTTCCACAGGGGCAAAACAATTCCCCACCAAAGCTCCAGATAGAGAAGTGAGATCCTTACACCAGGAAAGGTAGGTAGAAGCTCGAATATAACTGGATATTAGTTTTTCAATTTGAACCTAGCGTAGCTTATGGAGTTTCCTTTACGTCGTGTCTTAATTTCTTTCAGAACATGTACAAAAGAGTTAATGTCGTATATTTGACCCCTAAAGCCTCACCTACCTAGTGAATGCCAAATACGCTTTTAAGGAGTGGCCTCCAGCATCGGTGCATTATTTTCTCATTCATGAACCATCATGAAGTAAAAAAAAAGTTATAAGTTTAAATGCCACTAGCGGATATGAACAAAGATTATGTCACACAAATTACAAAAGATCTGAATGCAGGCTACGTGGCAATTTAGGATGTGAGTTGTCAAACATATTACTCCCCTGGTCCTAAATGCTTGTCACGGGTTCAATGAATCTAGGCAAAGTGTCGCACGTCGCTTCTCCGGGACCCCGGGTCAAGAGGCTTGCACCGTAAGGAAGCCAAGTGAATACACACATGTGTTGTACATTTGTATGTGGTACTGCGTAGCCGGTGGGTAGCGCTACAGGTGTGTGACATATTTTTTGGTCGCGGTTAAAACGCTAGTAACTCTCTGCAATGAAAAAAAAATGAATACTCCCTCCATCCCAGAATAACCGAATCAATATAATGGGTATAGTAGATATCTTTTGATTGCTTATAGTAGATATTGATCTTATAAAAATGGTCAATTCAAAACCACTTAGAGTTAATACAATGGTGTTTAGCATTGCATATATGGAAGGATACATTATTATGAAGATTGACATCTTAACCACAATATATGCCATATATATGTACTGGAAATGTTCGACCAATATCATGTGAGTATATTGGAATAATTGTATTTGAAGCATAAAAACCATGGTTTATTCAGAACTATTACGACCAATACACAACCTAGGAACCTACGCACGGAGTGTAGCCAGACCAAAATTCCGCATCGGCAAAATAATTCTCCACCATAGCTCTAGTTGTTGGAGATGTGTACTACATGCAAATAATAAAGATGTTTTTATTGTCATATCACTAATGTTCATGATAAGTTTCATGACATGCTCTAAACGTATTAAGCGAAACATTAGTACGCACGCGGTATGTAAACAAATCAAGTCCCTAGTCAACTAGTCCATTGGTCAATAGATGATTAAGGTTTCCTGATCATGAAAATTTATGTCAATTGAAAATGGGGTTATGTAATTGGATGAATAATGTGATGAATACCAAACATAAGTACTGCAGAGATCCTAGTTACAAAGTTCAATAGTGTGATAACTTTTAAAGCATACTAATGATTTCACACAACATGCTAGACAATTCAAGGCCATCTTCGACCTTGATCCTAGCATAGCTTATGAAGTTTTCTCGACCTCCCCATCCTGATTTTTTAGGATGCATATAGAAAGAGTAAATATCGTGTAATTGTCCCAGAAAATACTCACCTACCAAGTAGTTGCCAATTTTGTATTTCAGGAGCGATCTCATATTTTGGTGCGTTACATATCCTTCAAGAACCATCATGAAGTGAAAAAGTTGTAGGTTCAAACGCAAGGAACAAATATAAACAATTTTTTAAAAAAAAAAATAGACCAAAGGATTGAATGCATCATCTCATTCAGCATATGAATTGTAAAACATACTAGGTACTTCACAGAACATACTAGACAATTCAGGATAACCGTTTTCACTTTGAGTCTAGGGTAGAAATGGAGTTTCCTCGATCTTTTCATCTTGATATCTGTCAAGATGTATACATAAAGAGTAATCGTCATGCAGCTGACCCGAAAAAGGATTCACCTACATGGTGGTTGCCAACTTTGCTTTTAATAAGTGATCTAAGGTTTTGGTGCATTGAATTATCCTTAAATACACTAGAAACACTTATATTTTATATTATTCTTAAATGCATCGGAAAATGTCATTTGCAAACTAGCATGCAATTTCAGAGTAAAATTGTGTTGCAAAGTTTTTTGACTCTAAGAGAAGAATATCCCTGGCAAAAATTAAAATAAAGCTCAATACCAAATGTCTATATGTAGTGATATCTGCGAGTGTTAGCTCGGTACCTAATGTATTCATTTGGTGTTCTAGACTGTCAAATCTAAAAAAACGCAGACTTAGTACAATATTGAATTGTCCTTGTGTATGTGGAAAGGAGGGAGTGTACTACAAATATCACATTCGAACTACGGTACATGCCCTGGCGATCTAATGGAATGCATTTGATCAAATTCTTGCGACTGCCTTTAATGGTTGTATTTTCAAAAAGAGCACAAATCAAGAATCCTATTGGATGGTCGTTGTTGATCATCTACCTTACCATGTCTATGGAGTTTTCTTGATCTCTATGTCTTGCTTGTGTTGGCCCACATGGAGTCTAAGTGTGACAACTCTGCCCAATGACTCTAGACCATAGACAAGAATATGCCACAAATCGAGGTTCCTAATGGCCAAATTCAAGTTATTTTTCTAGCTAGCACTTGGTGGTACAATCCTAAATTTTTGATGGGTTTGCAAACGAGGCCACATGATCTACTTTGCCAGCTATGCCCAACCTACCCTATGGTGACCACTCATTTGTTCGTCGCTAGGGAAGTTTGCAGACAAAGAAGTGTTATCTTGTACATTAGTCAAAACACATAAAAAAGGATTCATGTCTTCACCGGAAAAGACTCAATTTATTTTATGGGGCGGCATCCGATCTTGGTGCGTTAAATTCCCCTTTAATAGACCAGAAATATACTCATCTTTTGAGTTCTCCTTTAATATGCTAGAATCGACATATATGCATGGGAAGGCCCAGCCTTTTGATAATGGGTATTCAGAATTAATGTGTCACCAGAATATCTATAGAAACACGTGAAGCTAACAGCATTCGGTACCTTGGCCTGCAAATACCTTTGAGTCCACATGCTTGAGCTTAACTTTGTCAGGTTTTCGTAAAAACTAATCTAGAAATCAGTTATATAGCATATAATTTGAACATTTTGTAAAAAAATTATGGGTATTCAGCTGAATACCCATGAGTACATGTGTGCCTGCCCATGCATATATGCAGACAAACGAGTATTTAATTACTACCTCCATTTCAAGGAATAAGGCGCACGCGTATTCCAAGATGAACTTTGACCATTAAAATTAAGCAACAAAATCTTGATTATATTATATGTATATAGTATCGTTGGATTCGTATTGAAAAGCACTTTTTAATGATACTAATTTTATACAAATAATCTTTATCTATTTAAAATAATTCTTGGTCAAACGAAAAGCTCGTAAAACGAGGACGCCTTATTCCTTGAAACGGAGGTAGTATGGAGTAAAATTGGGTTGTAATGACTTTGGTCAACTTTTTTTCTTTTCTCTAAGAGAAAGAAAGACGTGGCGGAAATGCAAAACAGAGCTGGGAAGTATGTGCTCCTAACATTTTTCTCATCTATAATATGAATAATGATAAGGATGTGCTCCCGAGAGCTTACGCTCCCGAGCTGCAGTCCGCCGTCTGCGTCTTGAGAAAAACTCTGCTCCCGGGAGTGCTTGGTAATGGCGTGAAATACAACATCTATTGGCGTAATTGTTCAGCGAAAATAACATGAAGATCAATAAATGCATTAACTCGGTAGACGCATCGAGATCAATAAACTACAGGACCTGAGGCTTCATGTGACTCGTGGCATATTGAGTGAAGGCTCCCTCACCCATTGACACCTGGGACACAATCTTGGCTGTGACCCACATGTCGGGTAGATTCCCGTATCTTATCCAAAGCCACAAGCGTAGGTAGGTATAGAAATTTAAGCGGTGACTGAAGGTGAAGCCAGGCCAGCAGGGAAAATGCTAGACTTCCACATGGAGGACAGAAAGAGATAAAAAATAATCAGAGAATGTCAGCCTTCTGATTCGTCCGATTGGGATATGCTCATTTACGCGACGAGGCCAGCATGGTTAACACTGGGTCTAGCTAAAAGACTAGCCCGAGCGGTGACCCGTCTCAGCGGTCGTGACGGAGACCTTTGTAAAGAAAAAACTCTGCAGTAGATGCGATCAGTCCGGTGAGATTTAGATCTTGATCTACTCGCTAACTACAGATCTGTGTGAAGAGCAAGGCGGTTAGAGTTTGGACCAGCATGCTCGTCGCGACCTGCCTCATTGCATCACTGTACCGGTAGTTTATACTCCCCCTCGTGATTCGTGTGAGTAGGCGACTACACGTAGTTACTAGCTTACACTTTGTTTCGGACGTATCTTATCCATCGACAAAGACACGTCGGGTAGCTCACATCGTGTCTTGGACGTTTTGTGATAGTTCTACACTCGAGAGTGAAGGACGTGAGAAACTATATTGGTGTGGAAACTGTGCACAGCAAAAAGGGCGCAAAATGATTCATGATCTCGAATTTAAAGAGCACTAGAAAAGACATGTCGTCTCTGGGTGTGACCGTCCAGAGTGTTGAAGCTTTTTTTTAAACGGAGGCAAACAATTTTTGACTCGTCTCGTTAATTAAGGAGAACATTGACCAGTTTATTAGCGATAAACCACGCAAAAAACGTCACAACTACCCCTCACCGGCCATCAAGAAACGGCTGTTTTGAGGGCACACCCAGCCACCTGGCTACAAGCACAAACCACAAACACCTCCAAAACAAGGTCCATCGTCAAGGTTGTCCACCGATGTCATCGTCATCACTCCTCCACGAGCTAGCGACTCCGACTTCATCGAACAACGACCACACCTGAGAGGTTCTCGCCGTGGCGGCCTTGTGAAGCCCACGTTGGTCCATGCCAAACGGTCGACCCTTCGCACAAAAAACTGATAGCTTCGATTTTGATTACAAGCTCTGGAGAAGAGATGTACATGACCCGCGCCGACTACACATAGTTAATAACTACTGGTGTAGAAAACTGTGCAAAAAGATTCATGATTTCAAATTTAAAGAGCGCTAAAAGGACATATCGTTTCTGAGTGATCGTACAAAGTTTTTAAGCTTTAACTACTCACATGTAGAACTATCACAAAATTGTACATACGCTCACTCATATGAAAGCACACATGTAGACCCTCCCAATGAGCACCTCCGAAACTGATCCGGCCGGTCCTAAGATTGCCGAAGTCACCACATGTGTCTCGCTATATCTACGAGAATGTCGCCTCTCACTAAACGAATATTACCCCTTTATGGGATAACAAAGTGTCAAACCTGGGATTGGAACTTTGATGGGCATTGTCCTAACCATCCAATCACAAATTAGTTCTTAGAAAAAAATCTCGGTTTGAAAGGGAAAACGTTGTATGTAGACTTCTTTTTTGAAATTCTTATGCAAAGAAGAAAAAGAACAAGACTGATATCTTTAGTGGCATATTGCATTCTAACTATAATTTGCTTTTCATGTGGTTTGATTTCAATTTAATCATGTTTATTAGGATTCAATGTTTTTTTTAGTATAAGATATTATTGTGTTTTCTTAACCCTTTGTTTTGGATTCTTATCATATTATTGTGTTTATTTATTTATTTTGAAGCTTCGGAAGCTTTAGCTACTCGAATGTTTTCGACATTCAGATCAGGCATAAGCTGCACGTATAATAATCGTATACTGTTTCGCATCAATAGTCCAAGTGTCCAACAACGGAAAAAGTAGGCTTGCCATACCAACCAAAAGCAGGAAGTAGGCAAAGTCAAAATCACTGACTCGTACTTCATCAGATAGAGACTACAACGATTCCCTTCATACAGGCTTAACAGTCATCACCAGTACACTACCGGCTAAAGACCTAAACAGAGCAGACATCACGACAGAGCCGAAATATTTCAATACCCTCTTGGGCGGTAACGACAAAACAAACTTCTCATAGCAAATCTCAACAGTAAAACCGCAAAGTCCGATGCTCCTCAACACAACACAAAACAAGTCGTCTCCATCTCCGTGTGCTCGACGTTACAAGGCGAATAGAGGTGGGTCACGAAAGTGAAACAAAGCGCTAAAGCTTCGATGAACTAAAACAATCATGTTTAGATCATTGGGAGTAACAAGAGGTTGATGGGATGGACGGATATGTTAGCGGATGGATAAGCGAGGTAAAAGTGCTTCAGAAGCCAAAGTACACATATCTTACTAAACAAACCCCACTGGTGTCCTTCAGCTATGGCATGCGTATGACAAAGTTTCACAAGATTTATGACAAGTTGCTTGTAAAGAGCCGTATCATGCTCTCCGATTTAAGCGTCATGAAGCCGGATAAAAGATTTGGTTTTAGAAGAAACGAACTATCATGCTCCAACGAGATGTGTGATCCCACATCTATATCTCTATCGTATTTTGTCTATTTTACGTTGCAACTTGCGTCCTTTTTGATGAATTCGGCAAGTAAACTACTTAATTTTCTGAAGTAGCTATTTTTGGGTATATTTTTAGTTTCCATTGCCTCTTTACAACATATTGGTCTATTTCGTGAAGTTGGGGAAAAACATATCAGCTCCCGACCCAAACGGGCACATGTAGCGAGAGAGCTTTTTATATTTGTTGTCCGACCCAAACGAATTAAAACGAATACACCTCATGTTGAAATAGGTGAAGCCGCTAGAGATTCCCCAAGCAAAACATGCATCACAGCAAAACCGAAATATTCCAATAGCCCCTTTGATCTTATTGACAAGACAATATTGTCATAGAAAATCTTAGCAGTAAAATACGCAAAGTCCGAGCAACACAACACAAAAACATGTACTTGGTCCTGGGTGTACCTGGTAAATGGCCTAAAATCCTTATTTCTATGCCTCCAAAAATTCTAAATTAAAATTTTCGTATATAAAGGATGCATGCATGTTCATGCGTGCCATTTTTTATACCTAATTTTAAAAATACTTAGCTTAGGCAAAAAAACAAGCTTCTAATAAACCGTCTGAATGAAGCTTCCGCTCCCGACCTATATATAACTTAGGGGTTGATACATTATGTAAACTAGATGATACCCCGCGCGTTGCGGCAGAATTTGTGGAAGAAAAGGGTGAATATGATATACCTTGGTCATCGTTAGCAAAATATACAATATTTCATGAGATTCATCAATGAAAGATCTGAAAGAAATATAAGGCGTGTGCACTAAAAGTAGGAATTAGAACAAATCAACAGCTATGGCGGGTGTGCAAATTGGATCATTGCCGATGCAAGGGATTTATGACTTATGAGAGGGGTGAGAAAAAATACTACACTGCATGTTGAAGTGTTTCTAATACAATATCAGTGCCATATCGTATATAAATGTTTGAGCCAAGTCCTTTGGCCTTGCTAAAAAATAGGAAATATAATGTCAACATATATTTGTAGACTAACCCAACTGATCAGAACAAATTATACATGAAACAATATAAATATGTACTCCATCAATATTGGAGGCATTGGCGCAGTGCAAATGTGTGCCATAGAAATATAGAAAGACAGATGCATGTAATCTTTTCATACATGCGATCGAGCATTTCAACATTGAAGTTGATTTACTGCGTCAAATGAGACCCCATAATATTTATCCAGCGCATACTTTTCTTCATCAGATATGGACATATCAACTGAGCTTGCATTAACAACCTTGTTTTTTAAATCCAATATATGAAAATATCATCAATAGTGGAGTTAGATATTCAACTTAGAGACCTGACGTGATGCCAAAAATTGCACAACATTAAGTGGTGCTGCCAACAATTATCTATGAACCATGCCAACCCGTAAAAAAAGAATACAAAATGAGTCTCTGCCATACTTTTACCACCACTATCAAACTCTACGACCATAAGTTTCCATGATTAAATAAATTAGTGATACAAATTGACTAAATATTAAATGAATTATTGAAATTCCAGTATAATAATACGATGATTGTATTGCCAGTAACACGGTATAAATACTTAGATTGCCGAAAAACATGCTAGACAGTCCCAAAGACAACCATTTACCACTATGACAACGGAAGCTGATAAGTGAAGTGAATCTTAACGATTATGCAAACCAAATGTACGTAATTGATCAAAGATCTAGGACCTAAGCACTTCTAAATCAATAAAAACAGACAATATAACAACAATTACATGAGGGCATGTTCCAGTCTCGGATGCATATAAGATTTGGATATTTAATTTTCTACATGACAATCATTCGAGAACACACAAAAATATTCCATTCCACTGTAAAATGGTTTGCAGCGTAGTAATATCAATCTGACCCACGTGATGTGAAGTTGTGCACCTATTCCTTTGGCTCTGCAAATCTACTCACAAATTCACCACGAACATGCGTTAGCCTGCATATTGTGAAAATCAAATCTACAGAGAAGCAGAAGCACCATGAGGTCATGCCAGGGCATGGTGTAGGAAGCATGGATGAGAATCTGTACATGGTTGGAATAGATGTGTAAGATGAAAAAAAATCTCGCCACAACATTCAAAAGAATCACCTGCATTCATATATCTGGATGAGGATAGAACGATAGAAAACAATGGGCAAGTAGATACTCTTGTGCTTTTCGAAACAGTACCGAACATCTTCACCCTTCTGTAAGACTTGACCATTGGGATTCTGCATACCATGTAAACATACCCGGACCGAAAGCTGACGAAGTAGGTCAAGGTCAGAATAACCACCCTCGTTGATAGGAAAATCTGCATATACATTCTTTGCTGGAGCAGCTGAACTGTCGGGAGAGGGCATGCTGCCGATGAAATTGGGGTAATGAGATGGATCAAAATTTGGAAGAGGAAGCAGAGGGCGGAGTGGGAGATTTGGAGATGTGGAGTGTGGACGGATTAAGTAGACCACCAGGAAAATTAGAGGTCTTGAATGGTGGAATGGCAATGGTTTGTGGAGATCATGGGGAAGAGAAAGAGATTGCGCTGTTACAGAGATTTATGGAGAAGACGAAAGCGATGTTGCCTAGGTCAATACAGATTAGTAAGAGAAAATATTATGGGGGAAGTAATGGGCTGCTGTATTAATGAGCTGCATGTGAACCTGATGGTGCCATGGTGGCTCGGAACAAAACTGAATTAGACTCGTGCACTGACCCGGGTCAAGGAGGGAACGACAGAGACGTGGTGGGTTACAATGTTGTATGTACGTGGGGTAAAAACGATGACGTGGCTCGCTGTGAGACCAGCAAAATGGGACCATCTATTAAGAAAGAGATGAAAATCAAATCAACAGAGAAGCAGAAGCACAATGAGGTCATGCCAGGGCATGGTGTAGGAAGCATGGATGTGAATCTGTACATGGCTGGAATAGATGTGTAAGATGAAAAAAAAATCTCGCCACAACATTCAAAAGAATCACCTGCATTCATATATCTGGATGAGGATAGAAGGATAGAAAACAATGGGCAAGTAGGTACTCTTGTGCTTTTCGAAACAGTACCGAACATCTTCACCCTTCTGTAAGACTTGAGCATTGGGATTCTGCATACCATGTAAACATACCCGGACCGAGACGAAGTAGGTCAAGGTCAGAATAACCACCCTCGTTGATAGGAAAATCTGCATATACATTCTTTGCTGGAGCAGCTGAACTGTCGGGAGAGGGCATGCTGCCGATGAAATTGGGGTAATGAGATGGATCAAAATTTGGAAGAGGAAGCAGAGGGCGGAGTGGGAGATTTGGAGATGTGGAGTGGACGGATTAAGTAGACCACCAGGAAAATTAGAGGTCTTGAATGGTGGAATGGCAATGGTTTGTGGAGATCATGGGGAAGAGAAAGAGATTGCGTTGTTACAGAGATTTATGGAGAAGACGAAAGCGATGTTGCCTAGGTCAATACAGATTAGTAAGAGAAAATATTATGGGGGAAGTAATGGGCTGTTGTATTAATGAGCTGCATGTGAACCTGATGGTGCCATGGTGGCTCGGAACAAAACTGAATTAGACTCGTGCACTGACCCGGGTCAAGGAGGGAACGACGGAGACGTGGTGGGTTACAACGTTGTATGTACGTGGGGTAAAAACGATGACGTGGCTCGCTGTGAGACCAGCAAAATGGAACCATCTATTAAGAAAGAGAAGATTAATCACAAACAAAATAATATCAGGCTCAGGAATACCTAGATCTAGAACTTTCCCTTTAAACACAACACAAAATAAGTAGTCTCTATCTCCGTATCCTCGACGTAGACAGGACAGGCAGAATAGAGGGTCACCAAAGCAAAACAAAGCACTTAAGCTTCGATGAACTAAAACAATCTTGTTAGATCATTGAGAGTTACAGGAGGATGATGGGATGGATGGATATGTTAGGGCATGGTAAGCGAGGTATGCGTGAATCATCAGGAGCCAAAGTACACGGATCTTAGTAAACAAACCTCCCCTGGTGTCCTTCAGCTGAAAAGTTTTGTAAAAATTGCAATACTAGTACAACACTTGTAATTTTCTGAAATTGTTGAAAAATAGGATGTTAAGTGGAATCCCAACTAAGTCTCACTTGTAGTATATTTTGCTTTTTCTAGTGTAAATTTTGACACAAAATTTAAAACTAGAAAAGATAAAATACATTAATAGTGAGATCCCACCTTGACACCCTATTGAAAAATACAACGTTATAATTATCCCAACTACAGCAAAAGTTTAATCCATTAATTTCGGGGGTCTCGTCTATGATCTATCTGATTCCAAAGGACAAACGAAAATCCTTCAATTCAAAACGGTCTCAGCTAATATGTTGTCCAGCCATAGGCGGAGGAAGAACCAAGCTCACTCTTAAACGACTCGCATGAGAGATTCCCCCAGGCGGCCTGCAAAGCAGCAACAGGCATAGAGCTACATCCAGACATCTCGACAAGGAGGAAGTATTCCAATAACATAATTACAGGTTTATAATAAGAAACCCAGGCAGTAGGGTTATCCTACAAAATCTCAACAGTAGCCACTCGAATTCCAATGCAGCCACACGAAACTACTCTCGTACATCTCCGTGTGCTCGACGTTCACAGGCAGAACGGACAGTCAACAAAGCAAAGTAATACAAAACAAAACAAAGAACCCATGATGGACAAAAACAATCTTCAGATCACTGGGAGCATCTAGACACTGGGCAGATAGATATATTAGAGGGTGGATAAACGAGCAATGAACACCAATGATGACCCTAGTGGACGATGAGATTGCTGACTGGAAGCTGGCAAGTGCTAAGGCACTTCATGCTGCTAGTGCTAGAGTAAGCCGTAGTTTCCTGGAACAAGGTCTTCCTCCCTTTTCTCTTTTCATTTGGTGACCAGTATGTTCTTTTAGCAATGAACTTAAGCAGTTGTCTGCTATATTCCAAAAAAAAAAAAAAAAATGGGGGAATGAGCTCCATCTTGGGAACCCAATGTGTCCCTTTGGGCACCTTGCTTCACCAGATCAATTCCTGAAGTTATGGAAACCTTGTACACTGTGTGATCCACATACACAATTCTCTGCTCTTAAGCTGCAGGATTTGCTAATTGCACTGAATTGCAGTTTCACGACCACTGTGTGATCTTCGCCTGGAACAGGACAATGAGACACCTAGTACAGTTTGTACACTGTGATACACATACCAAATTCTTCTGCTCTTAAGCTGTGCACAGATAACTACACTGAATTGCAGTTTCACGACCGCTGTGTGTTCTTTGCCTGGAACAGGACACTGAGTGACTAGCCAAGGGCTCAATCAGCTACATCCAATGTGCCCAACATCCTCAGGGCAGACAGGATGGTAACAAAGCAACACGAAACAAAACAAAGAAGCTTTGATTGACAAAAAAAAGCCAACAGATTGGAAGACATTGGATAAATGGATGGATATATTAAGTGGTGGATAAACAAGTCATGACAGGCTCAAGTACTCATCATCTTACTACTAAAAAGACAAAGCTTCCCTAATGTCCTTCAGCTAAGGGACAGGACCAAAGCTTCACAAGTTCTTTTTAGACTTCCATTCATAAGCTCTGAAGATAGATTAGAGTCTTCCTAGGCCAAGAATGAAGAGGCTGCGGCATCTTCTTTACGCAATTAGAGGCAGGCAGCCTCCGGTCTGGTGAAGCATGGCGTCGATCTCGTCACCATCTTCCATCTCAAGCTGAAACAGCAAACATGCAAGAAGTTATAGGGACTCTCGGTTATAGTGCAGCGTTTTTAGTTCAGGAATTTGCAGGAAAATAATAGCGCATACCTCATCAGGGGTCTGCTCAGCACGAAGCCTACGGCCATCAAACAGGAATGCAATGGCATTCATATCAACGGACTGGCGATCGCAGTAGGCGTTCATCAGCTTCTTTAGCTGGGTGGACCGCTTGATACGAAAGAACACCTCATTGCCATCCTACAGATAATTGGTCAGATATGTAAGACTAGGCATTGAGGTAATAAACTAAGCAAATCACTAAATACACATATAAAATAACTTGGTGAATTCACAACTGTTAGCAAGAAAAAGTTCACAAACTGAAAGCAGTTCATACAATCAGTACTATTCCTAGGGCAAGGGTCTTCAACATTACCTTATCTAAACTTTTACAACATAATAAGAGAGCGTGTTTTCAAAGTGTACCACTACAACAAACAATATACAACAAAAAAAGCACTATGATGTTCTTTGTTTATGAATAACTTAAAATCACTAAATATACAAACACCTGTTGATAAATCAGCAAATGCACATGCATATTCACAAGAGATTGTTCAAACCAAACAATCTGACTTTCATTTGGAGAGTTTGGTGACTACGAACACTCAATCAGTTCCAGAATACAACCTAAAAATCAGCAAACATACACACATATTGATAAATAAGAAAATATAAATGTATATTCATAACACTTAATTCAAACCATACATCTCATTGTTCCATTTGGCGTGTTTAGTCACTACAACCACTCAACCAGTTTCTGAATACTACCTTAAATATAAGCAAATATGCACTCACATTGGGAAATCAGCAAAAATAAATGAATATTGATAAGACTTAGTTCAAAACATACAATATCACTATTTCATTGGGAGGTTTTGGTCATTAGAAGCACTCAATCAGTTCTTGAATACTACTTCTGTCCATAAAAGGATGTCAAAAGTTTGTCTAAAGTCAGATGTATCTAGACACTTTTTTGTGTACAGATACATCTAAGTTTGGACAAACCTTCGGTAATTTTTATAGACGAGGGGAATACTACTTAAAGATGAACAAATATGCACTCATATTCATAAATCAGCAAATATAAATATATATTGATAGTACATAGTTCAAACCATACAATCTCATTACTTTGTTTTTAGGGCTAGGTCGCTACAAGAACTCTGTTTCTGAATACTACTGTAAAATCAGTAAATATACAAGGACATTGACAAATCAGCAAATATCTATGTATATTAGTAAGACTTAGTTCAGACAAAACAATCTCATTATTCATTTAGAGGGCTCGATCATTATACATGCATACTGATAAGGTATTGTGTTGAAACAAAAGTCTCACTATTTCGGTTGGAAGTCTTGGTCACAACAAGTACTGACCAGTGCCTGAATTAACACTGCAGATATTGAGTTAACAGAAGCGCCATAAATTTATCTAACTATTATCAGAATAGTTAAATAAATACAATTCGTCACAATTTGCGTCTGACTTCAAGATACACAGCTACTAATAACAGTGACAAACGACATATCACTTTCGTTTTTATGTGACCAGTTAACCGTGTACCATGTATGTGCACAATAACAAAGTTGTTCACATGAGACCTATTTTCCCGACCACATGCTGCATTTAATAGGCTTATTATCTGACAACGAGGAAGTAAAAGCACGGCGTGACTTACAATTATGCTTGACTTGATGACATTGATAAAAAACATAAACATCAGATCGTAATTGCTAAACAACAAATCCCACCTTGCGATAACCAAATACATGAATAAGCAACACAACCTACAGAGAGCTACAATGGTTGGATTCATGTGAACCTCGCACAGATCAACCGACTCACATTAACTGGCCAAAACTAGCTCAGATAATTAGAACTTGTGCTGGCAGGCAGGATCACCATGTTGTGCCAAATGTGCCTCCGGCACAGTTTAGCAGACAAAAGGTCGGCACAACAGGCGCGTCGTACTTCAAGGCATAGTGAAAGCATGAGGCTAGCACGCAGATTCCAGTGTTTTATGTTGCTAATCAGCTAATGTTCACCATTGTCTACCTCTAACAGGAATTCAGCATCCAGATGCGAGAAGTGGTGAAATCTTGATTTTTGTACACATTATTCGCAGTTTAATCTTGTCATCCCGTAGGCGTATGAAACATCTAGTAATCAAAACCTAGAACAACAGCAGCCGGCCATCCTAGTCAAATCGACGCCACAAGACACTGATTGGACGATTATGGTGTGGCGATTAAGGGCGATGGCGCAACCTTGGAAGTGGTAGAGAGGGTGGGGAGCGGGTGCAGACCTGGCCCTTGACCTTGAGGTTGATGTGGATGCCGCCGTCGCCGCCGGCCGGCTTCTTGTCCTCCTCCCCGCCCGCCGACGACATCTCCGCAGGCGCTGGCTAGCTCGCTGGCCAGAGATCAATCCGCAGCGCGCGCCGCCTGGAGCGAGCAGGGTTTCCCGGCGATCGATCGCAGCTGGGGTGGAGTTTGTCGCGCTTGTGCCGGCGGAGGGGAGGCGGACCCGGCGGAACTTATAGGGCGGCTACCCAGAGCCGGATTTGATAACGGGGCGTCACGTCCGTCCGCGAGCGTGGGGCAGTGGGCCGCGCGCGGGACGGTTCGGTCTCCGGATCCGCCTCCTCGTGGGCCGTGGCGTGCGTGAGACGCACGCGGAAACGAACAGATACCGTCGGTGGGTCCCACCACCTCCCCCGTGTGCCTTTTGGGCTCTGCTTATCCGGTTTGCTGCCGTGTCGCCTCCCCCTCCTGCCTTGTGTGAAACAGAAACGATGAGCGAGCCGTCCCTCAAAAAAAAAAAAACGATGAGCGAGCCGTGTATGGTTCGTATTCTACGATCAAATTCCCAACTTTTTTGTCTCTCTTGATGAACTCAAATTTGAACTTGAAACGGTGTGTGTGTATTTGGAGACTTCCCCTCTCCTCTATGCTGCCTATCCGGTTTACTGCCGGGAACAGAGACGAGGAGCGCGTATGCAGCCGTGTATATATATGCTTCATATTCCACACTCAAATTCCAACTCCTTCTTTTAAACCTGAACTCGAAACGGTTTATTTGGATACTTTTTTCCCTTTTCTTAATGCTGGCCTACGTGTAATGGTTAATCAATATCCGTGGCTTTGCGTAGGTGTTTTATTCCATGAGATAGACTTACATAGGTCCATGAGATAAATTTCTCAAAAAAAAATCCATGAGATAAATGTTGACAAATTTGGAAGTTCTTCTATATTTGATGGACACTATCTCAAAGTGTATGTGAAAGTACTCTACTTACGTGGAGCTTTAGCAAAACATATTTGTGGCCCCATTTATCTTCTATACACGAAATTTGACTGGAGTTCATTGAATAACCCGTATTCTAGATACATGGTTTTTCTTTCATGTAAATCATCATACGAGTGTAGATTCCCCGGACTCACGGACACTATCTTGCCATACGAGGTGTTGGGCTAATCTAATGGCATTGCTATGTTTGCAACAAGAAGAACGAAAAGTCTTTACCTCCAAAGGCCAAGTGATCTTTTTACTTCTTAAATATTCAGAAAACATAGTTATAATTCAGAAAATCTTAAATTAGATCAGGATATAGTCAATGATGCACCTGCAAGCATGAAAAATCTCAATCACAAACTATTTGTACTGTGGGCAACACAAGATATTTCAAATATGCATAATTAGAAAACCCTCCTTTTCTAATTCAAGTCAGCTACGCAAGGTGCGAGGTGATGATTGAGGCTCAAAATTATTAGAACAACAAAGAGGAACAGGACACGGAGTATGATGAAGAGAAGAGTCGACATGATCGCCTACAAAACCCTCTGATTTTTACGTATTTCGTCGTGCCCCATCAATTGAACATGTAGAACTTATCCAACACCATGTATTGAATGCTAAATGGGGCAAAACCATGGTAATTACTTTTTCTTCAGTGGGACATTTTGATAGGATTTTCGGCGATTTACACAAAAATAACCCTTTTATGAAACTATAGCACAGACTGACCCTTCGGGCAAACTATTTCACTCATCTAACCCTTTTGTGGCACCTATGCGAGCGGCGCCACACTTCCATGTGTGGCGCCCATGCGATGGGCGCCACACATTTTGCCTGCGTGGCATGCATGCGCGTGCGTGGCCTACAGCTGCCAACGTGGAAGCATGTGTGGCGCCCATGGCAAAGGCGCCACACTGGGCTTTATAAATAAACTTTGTCTAGAGTTGACAGAACATAGTGGTAGCTCAGCTGGGTGAATCCTTTGGTGCAAATCTGTAGGTCTTGAGTTCAAACCTCCAAAATACATGATTTTATTTTTACTTTTTAAAATTGTGCTAGACATTGTAGTATGTTCTAAAATATAGAACCCAGCTCCGTATTATTTTTAAAACTTTTTATCATTTTTAAAATCATTGTAGGAGTCTAAAATGAAACATACTGCCTCCTATTTGTTTTAATTGATACGCATGTACATAGCGTGGCCGATCTGCTTATTAGAGAAACTAGATGGTACCCCGCAATTAAACTAGATGTTCTTATTGCCATCTGTTCTAAAAGATATCCCATAATTAAACATTAGATAAATTGTGCAGTATACTTTTATGTTGTAAAATAGTCTCACTTTCTGTATTCTAAAAATAACGTAAACATGGACTTATTTTGGGGCCATTGATTTAGATTCCAATGCATGAGTGATTAAGACCTTAACCAAATATAGTCTACAGGCCCATGAAATGGACTTATTTTGGGGCCATTGATTTAGATTCCAATGCATGAGTGATTAAGTCCTTAACCAAATATATTCTACAGGTCCATGAAATGCTTTGATTCAGCGAGAATAGAAAGCAAATGGTGGCCACTATCGATCAGTTGATTCACCGTCTGCCAGTCTGCATCCTACTGTAGTGCAGGACATGGAAGATCAAATTTCAATGCAGAAACCACCGTCACCCGGTGATTTTTTTTGCAGCGCCGGTTAAGACATTATTTGAATGTGGTATATCACTTCTCCAGAGTACTGTATTGCTCGAATCAGTCAATCTTGGAAATTCAGTGATTAGTGTATTGCAACCACTTCTGGCCTTTGTAGGATTAGGTTTTGATGCTTCTACAGTCTACAGACCAGTGCTCACTCATGGTTACTACTCATCAACTATTGTTTGTCTCAAATGTAGTTTCATAATAAGCAGATCGGCCACGCTATGTATATGCGTATCAATTAAAACAAATAGGAGGCAGTATGTTTCATTTTGGACTCCTACAATGATTTAAAAAATGATAAAAAGTTTTAAAAACAATACGGAGCTGGGTTCTATATTTTAGAACATACTACAATGTCTAGCACAATTTTAAAAATTAAAATAAAATCATGTATTTTGATGCTTTGTAGGATTAGGTTTTGATGCTTCTACAGTCTACAGACCAGTGCTCACTCATGGTTACTACTCATCAACTACTGTTTGTCTCAAATGTAGTTTCATAATAAGCAGATTGGCCACGCTATGTATATGTGTATCAATTAAAACAAATAGGAGGCAGTATGTTTCATTTTGGACTCCTACAATGATTTAGAAAATGATAAAAAAGTTTTAAAAACAATACGGAGCTGGGTTCTATATTTTAGAACATACTACAATGTCTAGCACAATTTTAAAAATTAAAATAAAATCATGTATTTTGATGCTTTGTAGGATTAGGTTTTGATGCTTCTACAGTCTACAGACCAGTGCTCACTCATGGTTACTACTCATCAACTATTGTTTGTCTCAAATGTAGTTTCATAATAAGCAGATCGGCCACGCTATGTATATGCATATCAATTAAAACAAATAGGAGGCAGTATGTTTCATTTTGGACTCCTACAATGATTTAAAAAATGATAAAAAGTTTTAAAAACAATACGGAGCTGGGTTCTATATTTTAGAACATACTACAATGTCTAGCACAATTTTAAAAAATAAAATAAAATCATGTATTTTGGAGGTTTGAACTCAAGACCTACAAATTTGCACCAAAGGCTTGACCCAGCTGAGCTACCACTATGTTCTATCAACCCTAGACAAAATTTATTTATAAAGAGTAGTGTGGCGCCTTTGCCATGGGCGCCACACATGCTTCCACGTTGGCAGCTATAGGCCACGCACGCGCATGCAAGCCACGCAGGCAAGATGTGTGGCGCCCATCGCATGGGCGCCACACAGTGAAGTGTGGCGCCGCTCGCATAGGCGCCACAAAAAAGGGTTAGATGAGTGAAATAGTTTGCCCGGAGGGTCAGTCTGTGCTATAGTTTCATAAAAGGGTTATTTTTGTGTAAATCGCCAGGATTTTCACTAAATGGGATAAGGCCGGTGCCAACGCGGGCGGGTGGCGGGCGGTACCGCCCGGCTTGGGGCGGGAGAGGGGCGGGAGGCGGGCGGGACGAGAGGGAGGGCGCCGGCGGGGGCGCCGGCGCTAGCGCCCGCTCCCGCCCGGCTGGCGCCCGCGTTGGCGGCGAGAGGGAGGCGGGAGAGGGGCGAGAGGCGGGGCGGCGCGATGGCGGGGTGGGGCGAGAGGGTGGCGGGCGTTAGGGCGGGCGAGAGTGGGGTGGGAGGCGGGCGTTATGCGGGCGAGAAGCGGGCGAGAGCGGGCGAATCGCGTCGCGCCACGTCAGCTAGCCGTTGCTGGTTCAAAAAACCCTATAAATACCCACATATGTTTTCAGTCATTCCACACCTCCACTCTCCATTTCCACTCCACTCTACACCATGTCTTCGTCCAGCAGCAGTTCGAGCGACGGAGTGGAGGGTGATTTCATCGTCGCATTCCGGGAGGAGTATGAGGAGGAGATGCAAGCCGAGGAGGTGGTGCGAAGACGTCGGCGCCGCCGAGAGTTCATCGGGCGTGATCGTCCGGGTGCCCACGATCGGCTCTTCGAGGACTACTTCGCCGACGGCCGCAACTATCCTCCGAGCTACTTTCGGCGAAGGTATCGGATGAGACGATCCCTCTTCTCGACCATTGTGGCTAGATTGGGTGAATACTCTCCGTATTTCACCCAAAGAAATGATGCTCTCAACCGTGCTGGTTTCTCTCCCCGCAAAAGTGTACTGCGGCTTTGCGCTGTTAGCTTATGGAGCCGCTGCGGATACAATAGATGAGTGGCTTAAGTTAGCTAGACAAACTTCATCGGATTGTCTAGATAGATTCTGTGAAGGCATCATTGAGTGTTACGGGGAGACGTTTGCTTGTCACCCAACTGTGGAGGATACTCGGCGGTGCGTTAGCGAAAGCCGAGGAGCGTGGCTTTCCGGGCATGTTAGGGAGCATCGATTGCATGCATTGGCGGTGGAGGAAGCGCCGAGTGGCTCATGCTTGGCCAATTCACAAGGGGAGACATCAAACACCCTACCATAATCTTAGAAGCCGTTGCGTCGTATGATCGTTGGATGCGGCATGCCTTTTTGGAGTGGCCGGGTCCAACAACGACCTCAATGTACTCAACCGGTCGCCGTTGTTCAGCGATGTGCTTAGGGGAGAAGCACCGTAGTGAACTTCACGGTGAATGGACACGAGTACCACTATGTTACTACCTTGCCGACGGCATCTACCCCTCTCGGCCGGTGTTCATGAAAGGTGTTACTCTTCCACAAAATGAAAAGCGGCGAGTGTTCACTTCGCTCAATCGGCGCATCGCAAAGATGTTGAGTGTGCCTTTGGAGTGTTGAAGGCTAGGTTCAACATTCTAGCGAGTTCCGGGACGCTCCTACTCCGGGCGTACTCTTGGATTGATCATGCGTGCATGTGTCATTCTGCACAACATGATCATCGACGATGAGCGTGGACAAAATTTGGACAACATCTATGAGACAGTTGCTTCAAATGTCGGCCCTGCAATACACCACCATGCACCACCAAGCCTAGCAGCCAGGATTTAGATGGACACCGAAATGAGGGAGTCACCGATGTATACACAGCTCCAGCATGATTTGATGGAGCATGTGTGGGCTCATAATGCCTAGATTATGTAATTTTTTCAACTATTTATGTAATTTTTTCAAATTTTTATGTAATTTCTTTTTATGATGTAATCGGTAACAATTTTAGTTCAATAAAATAATTTCCTTGCATTATTATTAATGTTGTAATCTGAAAAAGAAAAGCTAATGTCGAGGAGAGAGAAAAGCTGATGTGGAGGAGAGAGAAGTGAGAGCTCTCACTATAGCCCATGCATTGGCAAGGTGGGGTGAGAGTGAGGAAAAAGCTGACGTGGCGAGGCTAGAGCGGGGCGGTGCATTGGCACCAGCCTAATTTGTGTCGCCAAACAACTTCATCATCCACATCGACAGTGAACCAGGAGTGTCTTCTCGTCGTTCTTCTAGGACAGTGGCAGAGACGATGGTGGTGGTGGCAGACAGCCCCTAGACTTTAGCCAGATCTAAGTTGAATGAAAAATTTCAAGCTTGTTTGTATTCAGTTCTTGAAGTTTTTTTGGGATTAGTATTGGGAACGCAGGTAGGGGCAGCTCCTCCTAATACGGCAGGAACGAGTGCAAACGTCCCTGTGGAGATGCTCTTAGCTTGTTGCCGAACAAATTTTGGCACTGATACGAAGTGTTTAGGCTGGAGAACAAACACTATTTTTGTGAAGCTTGAGCGATGTATCCATTGCACAAACTGGGAATGCTAAATCAATGGCTGGGCAACAGATATGAACATCTTGGTGATACAAGGACCACGAGCTTCAGAAAATGAACAATCTAAAACAGTTTGGGCTAGCTATGAGCAACCAAAAACAGTTTGCAAATAACTGAACTGGCAACAACAAGGATGGATATATTAGGCGATGGATAGTCCGAGTCACGACAGTAACAGTTCTGAAATGCAGCCAGGCGGCAGAGCTCCTAACCCCCTCAGCTATGGCACAAGACCAGAGCTTCACAAGTTGTTTCACTTCTTACATTTAACTCTAGTCTAGGTAGTAGCGCAAGACGCAGAACATTTGAGGCTGCAGGAAGCTCCTAAGGAGGAGGCAGGCACCCTCCAGTCTGATGGAGCATCGCATCGATCTCGTCGCCTTCCTCCATCTCAAGCTGAAAGAATTCACAAAGGGGATGAGGAACAGAACACAAATCTTCTTATGTACTGAAGGAATGCTAAAAGGTTCTATGGTTGATTAAGTTGGAAGGGAAAGTAAACCGACATACCTCATCAGGGGTCTGATCACCCCTGAGCCTACGACCGTCAAACAGAAACGCGATGGAATTGAGATCCACGGACTGGCGGTCGCAGTAGGCGTTCATCAGCTTCTTGAGCTGTGTGGACCTCTTGATGCGGAAGAAAACCTCGTTGCCATCCTGCAAAGCGAAGGGGGAAAGTGTTTTGAGAACCAGGCATTAGCAGGCACACAAATAGCAGGCACTCTGCATGCATCACATTCAAGCTTGATGTCTAACAGGGGAAGTTTATGGGACCTTTTATCTTAAGATCACACTACAATAAGAACTGTCAAACAAGACAATACATTGGGGGCACATAAAGAATCGCCACATATAATCAGTTTTGCCAAGCAATTAGTCACACTACAAACAAGGAAATACATTAGGACATGAAAAAAATCGCCCCATTAATCAGTTTTGGCAAGCAATTAATCACCAGCAGCAACACAAACAGATGAAGCATAACGGGGAAACCTGACAAGAACATCTAGGCATGCCTACAGGCAACTGATAGCTGAACATTTGTTATGATGCCAGGAGCAGAGATAACAAGGACGCTAATTTATATCGACCATGTTGGTGATTCCAGCCATCAAAGTAAAGCAAACTACATTAGAAATACAGCACCTCTACCGCAGCAATCGCCGAGAATCAGTAGAGCGCAATAAATCTAGGCATCAGCTCAGAAAGCTGCGAACTTCTAATCAGCAATACAAATCAGTGCGAACCTAATCCTAGCGATCTCAATCCCCAAATCGTACTACATCAGTACTACCGGTAGATGAACCAAAATCTCCGCCGCAAAGAGACAAAAGAGTACCGTAGTAAGTTTGCAGAGCGATAGGGGGAAAGATAAGGATCGGACCTGTCCCTTGACCTTGAGGTTGATGTGGACGCCGCCGTCGGCGGGCTTCTTGTCCTCGTCCGCCGTCACGCCCGACATCTCCTACTCTCGACCCCCCGCGAAGCGCGATCCGACGAGTTGTGCCGTGTGCTGTGGACGCCGCGGAGGAGAGGAAGACGACTCGAGTAGTCCCTGCGGACCTGAGGGCCAGCCCAAGCTTATAGCGCGGCGACCCAGAGCCCGGTTGGATAGTCGCGTGGCGTCCGGATCCTCCCTGCGCGGGAACCCTGTGGCCCGCATGAAAACCGAGAGCGGCCTACGGGCGTGCTCGGGAGACGGATCGCGTGCGGTGGCGGTGCGGTTCGCGGTGGGCCCGCGTAAATTGCTCGCGTATTTTGCACGCCGACCTGGTCACGGCCGTTTCCGTTTTGAAAAGCTCTCCCGCTCGTCCGAACAAATGCTGCGTTCAGAGCATCTTCACTCGTCCCCAGGAACAGGCCCCCGGCGAGCGTTTTTTCCATCCGAACGACGTAATTCGGTCCAGTCGCGCCCCCGGTTCCTCGTTTTCGTCCGGATTTGGGCCTAAATTCATCCGGCGATCCCACGCCATCCCCGGCCCCGGGAGCGCCTGCGGGACTCCGGACGAAACGAAAGCGCGCGTGGCCCCAACTTGTCGGCGACAATGGCCATCTACGGCAATACCCTCGTCTTCCCGATCTACGGCAATACCCTCGTCGAACGAAAGCTTTGAAATCTCAAGTGGTGCAACATAGATAGATTATATATATTTCGAATATAATTCGAATAAACATAAAAATTACATATAAAAACTTTAAAACAAACTTAAACTACTTCTTCTTCCTACGTGGCCCCGCCTCATCGTCGTCGCGGCGACGCTTCCGGCTCGTCACCTCCTCGTCGGAGGAAGTTGAGTCCTCCTCCTCGTCAGTGTCCTCAGCCTCTTCGTCGTTGATGTCTACGGGAGCTTCTATTCTTGTAGACAGTGTTGGGCCTCCAAGAGCAGAGGTTTGTAGAACAGCAGCAAGTTTCCCTTAAGTGGATTACCCAAGGTTTATCGATCTCAGGGAGGAAGAGGTCAAAGATATCCCTCTCATGCAACCACTGCAACCACAAAGCAAGAAGTCTCTTGTGTCCCCAACACACCTAATAGGTGCACTAGTTCGGCGAAGAGATAGTGAAATACGGGTGGTATAAATAAGAAGTAGCAACGGCACCGGAAAAGTGATTTGCCCGGGACGATAAACAAGCGATAGTAACGCAGCAGTAGTAACACGGCAGTAGTAACGCGATAAAACGAGTAAACAAGCGGCGATAGCGATATTTAGGAACAAGGCCTAGGGATTAGACTTTCACTAGTGGACACTCTCAACATTGATCACATAACGAGAATAGATAAATGCATACTCTACACTCTTGTTGGATGATGAACACATTGCGTAGGATTACACGAACCCTCAATGTCGGAGTTAACAAGCTCCACAATTCAATGTTCATATTTAAATAACCTTAGAGTGCAAGAAAGATCAACACGACTAAACCAAGTACTAACATAGCATGCACACTTGTCACCTTCACGCCACGTAGGAGGAATAGATCATATCAATACTATCATAGCAATAGTTAACTTCACAATCTACAAGAGATCATAATCATAGCATACGCCAAGTACTAACACGGATGCACACACTGTCACCATTACACCGTGCAGGAGGAATAAAACTACTTTAATAACACATCACTAGAGTAGCACATAGATAAATTGTGATACAAAACACATTGCAATCATAAAGAGATATAAATAAGCACTTCACTACGCCATTCATAACGGTGAGTAAGTATTCGTGAAATATAGCCTAAGAGACCCACACGATGCACACACTCGTCACCTTTACACACGTGGGACAAGGAGTCTCCGGAGATCACATAAGTAAAACTCACTTGACTAGCACAATGACATCTAGATTACAAGCATCATCATATGAATCTCAATCATGTAAGGCAGCTCATGAGATTATTGTATTGAAGTACATAGGAGAGAGATGAACCACATAGCTACCGGTACAGCCCGAGCCTCGATGGAGAACTACTCCCTCCTCATGGGAGCAACGGCGGTGATGAAGATGGCGGTGGAGATGGCAGCGGTGTCGATGGAGAAGCCTTCGGGGGCACTTCCCCGCTCCGGCGGGTGCCGGAACGAGAGACTCCTGTCCCCCAGATCTTGGCTTCGCGATGGCGGCGGCTCTGGAAGGTTTTCCGTATCGTGGTTCTTCGCCTCAGGGGTTTCGCGACGGAGGCTTTAAGTAGGCGGAAGGGCAGAGTCGGGGGGCTGACGAGGGGCCCACACCACAGGGCGGCGCGGCCCCCCCCTTGGCCGCGCCGCCATGTGGTGTCACCACCTCGTGGCCCCACTTCGTATGCTCTTCGGTCTTCTGGAAGGTTCGTGGCAAAATAGGCCCCTGGGTCTTCGTTTCGTCCAATTCCGAGAATATTTCGTTACTAGGATTTCTGAAACCAAAAACAGCGAGAAAACGAGAAGCGGCACTTCGGCATCTTGTTAATAGGTTAGTTCCGGAAAATGCACGAATATGACATAAAGTGTGCATAAAACATGTAGGTATCATCAATAATATGGCATAGAACATAAGAAATTATCGATACGTCGGAGACGTATCAAGCATCCCCAAGCTTAATTACGCTCGTCCCGAGCGGGTAAAACGATAACAAAGATAATTTCCGAAGTGATATGCCATCATAACCTTGATCATACTATTTGTAAACATATGTAGTGAATGCAGCGATCAAAACAATGGTAATGTCATGAGTAAACAAGTGAATCATAAAGCAAAGACTTTTCATTAATAGTACTTCAAGACAAGTATTAATAAGTCTTGCATAAGAGTTAACTCATAAAGCAATAAATCAAAGTAAAGGTATTGAAGCAACACAAAGGAAGATAAAGTTTCAGCGGTTGCTTTCAACTTGTAACATGTATATCTCATGGATAATTGTCAACATAGAGTAATATAACAAGTACAATATGCAAGTATGTAGGAGTCAATGCACAGTTCACACAAGTGTTTGCTTCTTGAGGTGGAGAGAAATAGGTGAACTAACTCAACATAAAAGTAAAAAGAATGGTCCTTCAAAGAGGAAAGCATCGATTGCTATATTTGTGCTAGAGCTTTTATTTTGAAAACATGAAACAATTTTGTCAACGGTAGTAATAAAGCATATGAGTTATGAAAGTTATATCTTACAAGTTGCAAGTCTCATGCATAGTATACTAATAGTGCCCGCACCTTGTCCTAATTAGCTTGGACTACCGGATCTTTGCAATGCACATGTTTTAACCAAGTGTCACAATGGGGTACCTCCATGCCGCTCTGTACAAAGGTCTAAGGAGAAAGCTCGCATTTTGGATTTCTCGCTTTTGATTATTCTCAACTTAGACATCCATACCGGGACAACATGGACAACGAGATAATGGACTCCTCTTTAATGCATAAGCATGTGGCAACAATTATTATTCTCATATGAGATTGAGGATATATGTCCAAAACTAAAACTTCCACCATGAATCATGGCTTTAGTTAGCGGCCCAAAGTTCTTCTCTAACAATATGCATGCCCCAACCATTAAGGTGGTAGATCTCTCTTACTTCAGACAAGACGGACATGCATAGCAACTCACATGATATTCAACAAAGAATAGTTGATGGCGTCCCCGAAGCATGGTTATCGCACAACAAGCAACTTAATAAGAGATAAAGTGCATAAGTACATATTCAATACCATAATAGTTTTTAAGCTATTTGTCCCATGAGCTATATATTGCAAAGGTGAATGATGGAATTTTAAAGGTAGCACTCAAGCAATTTACTTTGGAATGGCGGATAAATACCATGCAGTAGGTAGGTATGGTGGACACAAATGGCATAGTGGTTGGCTCAAGGATTTTGGATGCATGAAAAGTATTCCCTCTCGATACAAGGTTTAGGCTAGCAAGGTTATTTGAAACAAACACAAGGATGAACGGTGCAGCAAAACTCACATAAAAGACATATTGTAAACATCATAAGACTCTACACCGTCTTCCTTGTTGTTCAAAACTCAATACTAGATGTTATCTAGACTCTAGAGAAACCAAATATGCAAACCAAATTAGCAAGCTCTAAGTATTTTTTCATTAATGGGTGCAAAGTATATGATGCAAGAGCTTAAACATGAGCACAACAATTGCCAAGTATCAAATTATCCAAGACATTTTAGAGTTACTACATGTAGCATTTTCCAATTCCAACCATATAACAAATTAACGAAGATGAAACTTCGCCATGAATACTATGAGTAGAGCCTAAGGACATATTTGTCCATATGCTACAGCGGAGCGTGTCTCTCTCCCACACAAGCATTTATTCAAACAAAAACAAAAACAAAAGCACACACACGCTCCAAGTAAAGTACATAAGATGTGGCCGAATAAAAATATAGTTTCAAGAGAAGGAACCTGATAATTTGTCGATGAAGAAGGGGATGCCTTGGGCATCCCCAAGCTTAGACGCTTGAGTCTTCTTGAAATATGCGGGGGTGAACCACGGGGCATCCCCAAGCTTAGAGCTTTCACTCTCCTTGATCATATTGCATCATACTCCTCTCTTGATCCTTGAAAACTTCCTCCACACCAAACTCGAAACAACTCATTAGAGGGTTAGTGCACAATAAAAATTAACATGTTCAGAGGTGACACAATCATTCTTAACACTTCTGGACATTGCATAAAGCTACTGGACATTAATGGATCAAAGAAATTCATCCAACATAGCAAAAGAGGCAATGCGAAATAAAAGGCAGAATCTGTCAAAACAGAACAGTCCGTAAAGATGGATTTTATTAGGGCACCAGACTTGCTCAAATGAAAATGCCCAAATTGAATGAAAGTTGCGTACATATCTGAGGATCATGCACGTAAATTGGCTTAATTTTCTGAGCTACCTACAGGGAGGTAGACCCAGATTCGTGACAGCAAAGAAATGCTGGAACTGCGCGGTAATCCAAATCTAGTACTTACTTTACTATCAAAGACTTTACTTGGCACAACAAAACACAAAACTAAGATAAGGAGAGGTTGCTACAGTAGTAAACAACTTCCAAGACACAAATATAAAACAAAGTACTGTAGCAAAATAACACATGGGTTATCTCCCAAGAAGTTCTTTCTTTATAGTCGTTAAGATGGGCTCAGCAGTTTTAATGATGCTCACATGAAAAATAGAGTATGAAGCAAAAGAGAGCATCAGGAGGAAAATTCAAAACACATTTAAGTCTAACACGCTTCCTATGCATAGGAATCTTGTAAATAAACAAGTTCATGAGAAGCAAAGTAACAAGCATAGGAAGATAAAACAAGTGTAGCTTCAAAAATTTCAGCACATAGAGAGGCATTTTAGTAACATGAAAATTTCTACAACCATATTTTCCTCTCTCATAATAACTTTCAGTAGCATCATGAGCAAACTCAACAATATAACTATCACATAAAGCATTCTTATCATGAGTCTCATGCATAAAATTATTACTCTCCATATAGGCATAATCATTTTTATTAGTTGTAGTGGGAGCAAATTCAACAAAGTAGCTATCATTATTATTCTCATCAAGTGTAGGAGGCATAGTATAATCACAATAAAATTTACTCTCCATAGTAGGTTGTACCAAAAGACCACTATTATAATCATCATAAATAGGAGGCAAAGTATCATCAAAGAAAATTTTCTCCTCAATGCTTGGGGGACTAAAAAGATCATGAAAACCAGCTTCCCCAAGCTTAGAACTTTCTACATTATTATCAACAATGGTGTTCAAAGCGTTCATACTAATATTACTACCAGCATGCAAATAAGATTCCATAGGTTTTTTAATTTTCGCATCAAACAATCCATGATTTAAATCAGGAAATAGAATAAGAAGCTCATTGTTGTCCATTATGCCAAACTAGTGTAAACAAGAAACAAAAAGATGCAATTGCAGGATCTAAAGGAAATAGCTTCGAGCACAAACACAATGGCGCCGAGAAAAGTACTGTTACACGGAACCGGAGTATGAGTGCCTTTTACCTTTCCTCCCCGGCAACGGCGCCGGAAAAGTGCTTGATGTCTACGGGAGCTTCTATTCTTGTAGACGGTGTTGGGCCTCCAAGAGCGGAGGTTTGTAGAACGGCGGCAAGTTTCCCTTAAGTGGATTACCCAAGGTTTATCGATCTCGGGGAGGAAGAGGTCAAAGATATCCCTCTCATGCAACCACTGCAACCACAAAGCAAGAAGTCTCTTGTGTCCCCAACACACCTAATAGGTGCACTAGTTCGGCGAAGAGATAGTGAAATACGAGGTGGTATAAATAAGAAGTAGCAACGGCACCGGAAAAGTGCTTTGCCCGGGACGAGTAAACAAGCGAGTAGTAACGCAGCGGTAGTAACACAGCGATAGTAACGCGATAAAACGGTAAACAAGCGAGCGATAGCGATATTTAGGAACAAGGCCTAGGGATTAGACTTTCACTAGTGGACACTCTCAACATTGATCACATAACGAGAATAGATAAATGCATACTCTACACTCTTGTTGGATGATGAACACATTGCGTAGGATTACACGAACCCTCAATGTCGGAGTTAACAAGCTCCACAATTCAATGTTCATATTTAAATAACCTTAGAGTGCAAGAAAGATCAACACGACTAAACCAAGTACTAACATAGCATGCACACTGTCACCTTCACGCCACGTAGGAGGAATAGATCATATCAATACTATCATAGCAATAGTTAACTTCATAATCTACAAGAGATCATAATCATAGCATACGCCAAGTACTAACACGGATGCACACACTGTCACCATTACACCGTGCAGGAGGAATAAAACTACTTTAATAACACATCACTAGAGTAGCACATAGATAAATTGTGATACAAAACACATTGCAATCATAAAGAGATATAAATAAGCACTTCACTACGCCATTCATAACGGTGAGTAAGTATTACGTGAAATATAGCCTAAGAGACCCACACGGTGCACACACTGTCACCTTTACACACGTGGGACAAGGAGTCTCCGGAGATCACATAAGTAAAACTCACTTGACTAGCACAATGACATCTAGATTACAAGCATCATCATATGAATCTCAATCATGTAAGGCAGCTCATGAGATTATTGTATTGAAGTACATAGGAGAGAGATGAACCACATAGCTACCGGTACAGCCCCGAGCCTCGATGGAGAACTACTCCCTTCTCATGGGAGCAGCAGCGGTGATGAAGATGGCGGTGGAGATGGCAGCGGTGTCGATGGAGAAGCCTTCCGGGGCACTTCCCCGCTCCGGCGGGGTGCGGAACGAGAGACTCTGTCCCCCGGATCTTGGCTTCGCGATGGCGGCGGCTGCGGAAGGTTTTCCGTATCGTGGTTCTTCGCCTCGGGGTTTCGCGACGGAGGCTTTAAGTAGGCGGAAGGGCAGCGTCGGGGGGGCTAACGAGGGGCCCACACCACGGGCGGCGCGGGCCCCCTTGGCCGCGCCGCCATGTGGTGTCGGCCACCTCGTGGCCCCACTTCGTATGCTCTTCGGTCGTTCGGAAGGTTCGTGGCAAAATAGGCCCCTGGGTCTTCGTTTCGTCCAATTCCGAGAATATTTCGTTACTAGGATTTCTGAAACCAAAAACGAGCGAGAAAACGAGACCGGCACTTCGGCATCTTGTTAATAGGTTAGTTCCGGAAAATGCACGAATATGACATAAAGTGTGCATAAAAC
>NC_061513.1:47175853-47210938 GCF_022539505.1 Lolium rigidum | reverse complement strand
ATGTTTACGGGGACGCCATCAACTATTCTTTGTTGGATATCATGTGAGTTGCTATGCATGTCCGTCTTGTCTGAAGCAAGAGAGATCTACCACCTTCATGGTTGGAGCATGCATATTGTTAGAGAAGAACTTTGGGCCGCTAACTAAAGCCATGATTCATGGTGGAAGTTTCGAGTTTGGACACATATCCTCAATCTCATATGAGAATAATAATTGTTGCCACATGCTTATGCATTAAAGAGGAGTCCATTATCACGTTGTCCATGTTGTCCCGGTATGGATGTCTAAGTTGAGAATAATCAAAAGCGAGAAATCCAAAATGCGAGCTTTCTCCTTAGACCTTTGTACAGAGCGGCATGGAGGTACCCCATTGTGACACTTGGTTAAAACATGTGCATTGCAAAGATCCGGTAGTCCAAGTTAATTAGGACAAGGTGCGGGCACTATTAGTATACTATGCATGAGACTTGCAACTTGTAAGATATAACTTTCATAACTCATATGCTTTATTACTACCGTTGACAAAATTGTTTCATGTTTTCAAAATAAAAGCTCTAGCACAAATATAGCAATCGATGCTTTCCTCTTTGAAGGACCATTCTCTTTACTTTTATGTTGAGTCAGTTCACCTATCTCTCTCCACCTCAAGAAGCAAACACTTGTGTGAACCGTGCATTGATTCCTACATACTTGCATATTGTACTTGTTATATTACTCTATGTTGACAATTATCCATGAGATATACATGTTACAAGTTGAAAGCAACCGCTGAAACTTAATCTTCCTTTGTGTTGCTTCAATACCTTTACTTTGATTTATTGCTTTATGAGTTAACTCTTATGCAAGACTTATTAATACTTGTCTTGAAGTACTATTCATGAAAAGTCTTTGCTATATGATTCACTTTGTTTACTCATGTCATCACCATTGTTTTGATCGCTGCATCCACTACATATGTTTACAAATAGTATGATCAAGGTTATGATGGCATATCACTTCGTAAATTATCTTTGTTATCGTTTTACCTCGCTCGGGACGAGCGTAACTAAGCTTGGGGATGCTTGATACGTCTCCGACGTATCGATAATTTCTTATGTTCTATGCCATATTATTGATGATACCTACATGTCTTATGCACACTTTATGTCATATTCGTGCATTTTCTCGGAACTAACCTATTAACAAGATGCCGAAGTGCCGCTTGTCGTTTTCTGCTGTTTTTGGTTTCAGAAATCCTAGTAAGGAAATATTCTCGGAATTGGACGAAATCAAAGCCCAGGGGCCTATTTTCTCACGAAGCTTCCGTAAGTCCGAAGGAGAGACGAAGAGGGGCCACGGAGGGGCCACACTATAGGGCGGCGCGGCCCCCCTGGCCGCGCGGCCCCGTGGTGTGGGGCCCCCGTGCCGCCTCTTGACTCGCCCTTCCGCCTATAAAAAGTCTCCGTGACGAAACCCCCGCATCCGAGAGCCACGATACGGAAAACCTTACTGAGACGCCGCCGCCGCCGATCCCATCTCGGGGGATCCAGGAGATCGCCTCCGGCACCTTGCCGGAGAGGGGAATCATCTCCCGGAGGACTCTACACCGCCATGGTCGCCTCCGGAGTGATGAGTGAGTAGTTCACCCCTGGACTATGGGTCCATAGCGATAGCTAGATGGTTGTCTTCTCCTCATTGTGCTTCATTGTTGGATCTTGTGAGCTGCCTAACATGATCAAGATCATCTATCTGTAATTCTATATGTTGTGTTTGTCGGGATCCGATGGATAGAGAATACCATGTCATGTTAATTATCAAGTTATTACATATGTGTTGTTTATGATCTTGCATGCTCTCCGTTTCTAGTAGAGGCTCCGGCCAAGTTTTTACTTTTAACTCCAAGAGGGAGTATTTATGCTCGATAGTGGGTTCATGCCACGCATTGACACCTGGGACGGTGACGAGAAAGTTCTAAGGTTGTGTTGTGCTCGTTGCCACCGGGGATAAAACATTGGCGCTATGTCCGAGGATGTAGTTGTTGATTACATTACGCACCATACTTAATGCAATTGTCTGTTGTTAGCAACTTAATGCTGGAGGGGTTCGGATGATAACCTGAAGGTGGACTTTTTAGGCATAGATGCGGTTGGATGGCGGTCTATGTACTTTGTCGTAATGCCCAATTAAATCTCACTATACTTATCATGCCATGTATGTGCATTGTTATGCCCTCTCTATTTGTCAATTGCCCGATTGTAATTTGTTCATCCAACATGCTTTTATCTTATGGGAGAGACACCTCTAGTGAACTGTGGACCCCGGTCCATTCTTTTAATACTGAAATACAAATCTACTGCAATACTTGTTTTACTTGTTTTCTCTGCAAACAATCATCTTCCACACAATACGGTTAATCCTTTGTTACAGCAAGCCGGTAAGATTGACAACCTCATCTGTTTCGTTGGGGCAAAGTACTTTGGTTGTGTTGTGCAGGTTCCACGTTGGCGCCGGAATCTCCGGTGTTGCGCCGCACTACATCCCGCCGCCATCAACCTTCAACGTGCTTCTTGGCTCCTCCTGGTTCGATAAACCTTGGTTTCTTTTACGAGGGAAAACTTGCTGCTGTGCGCATCATACCTTCCTCTTGGGGTTGCCCAACGAACGTGTGAAATACACGCCATCACTAACCACTGGTTATTTCTCAACCACAACCATCCCCGTGTAGGAAAATTTTCTTCGTCTCCATCCCCACTAACTATAATGGGGCCAGTTCTTTTACCATCCCCATCCCCATCGGGTAAACAAATAATCATCGGTTAACCATCCCCGCTTTAGCTAGTAACTATGAGCCCGAAATAAAATGACAACATGGTGGGATGACAGGGCTGGATGGATCAGGAGTTTAGGAAGGATAGGCGAGCGTTTGGGAGTTCGGATTTGAGGACTACGACGGTTGGGGACGAGAGAGGAAATGTGAGCACAATAGGATTAGGGTTTTGTGGTATCTATACATACCTACCTTGTACCCTAGTGCCACATGTCATGTGCCTAACGGGGATTTCATGATTATCGGGTATGGATAGTGGTAACACAAACCCATCCCCACCTTACCTAATGGGGAGAGTTTGCCTCCAATAAAACCCCCACGGGAATGAAGTACTAACCAAAACCGCCCCTAATAGGTGAATTAACCACCGGGGATCGGGGAATGGGCCCCATTGCCAAATTGACTCTTTGGTCACCCCGTGAGCGATTTGGTACTCTCGGAGGAATGAATTTCGCGAAGACATCTCCCAAAGTCCCTTGTCAACGCATCAATTCCTGGAGTATATTATCCGAGAGCTGGAGATTGTTGAAACGAAGAAGATCCTGGCACAATCTGCGGGGCTAAAGCCACAAGTCAAGAAGTGGTTGGCACCAGAGGCGGTACATGCGAAAATCAATGTCGATGCGACCGTCAGGAAGAATGGAAATTTTGGTGCAGTAGCGGTGATATGCAGAGGTGAAGATGGTGCCTTCTTGAGAGCATCAACACAAGTTACGGTGATATGCAGAGGTGAAGATGGTGCCTTCTTGAGAGCATCAACACAAGTTAACCGTACAATTTATGTTCATGCTACTCTGGAGGCCATCGCATGTCGAGAAGCCCTGGCGCTCGCACGCGACTTGTCCTTAAACCACGTCCATGTTGCATTTGATTAGCGATAATCTGAGACGGTTTTGAAGGAGATCAAGGCAACTGTTCGTAACTTTGCTTCGGTAAAGTTTTCTCGCGAGATGAGAGCTTCAAATGTAGAAGCCCATGGTTTAGCTAGTGGTTCAGAACACCGGTCGTCACGTCCAACGGTCGTCATGTCTGGTTTGTGGAAACACCAGACCCGGTTTGTATACCTATGTCTTTGAATGATCAATAAAATGATGACTGGTTACCCTAAAAATTATACTTATATATATACAATCGTTCTTCCCACTAGTTTTTTCTAGAAGTGTTTTTTCCATTAGTTAAACTCAAAAAAATCAAAATAGTTTGTATACCTATGTCTTTGAATGATCAATAAAATTTTACCCTAAAAATTATACTTATATATATACAATCGTTCTTCCCACTAGTTTTTTCTAGAAGTGTTTTTTCCATTAGTTAAACTCAAAAAAATCGAAATAAAATATAAATCTTGGTTAGAAATCGTTTTTCCACTAGTTAAACTTGGGCCTATAAACGATTTAGGCTTGCTCCGAGTCACCGAATGGGCTATATTTCAGTAAAATGGGTTGTAGTATTGCCCAGGCTGCCGCTGCGTCCAAGTTCGGGAGCTCCTCGCCACCGACCTGGTCGGTGGGTGGAAGGCACCGCACACTCCCACGATCCAGTAATTTAGTGGGCCGCGGCCCATTGCATCAGGTGAGTTTTTTTTCTTTTTCTTCCTTCTTTTCTGTTTTTTCTTTTCTGTTTATATTTTCGTTATTTAAAATCTAACACTTTTAAAAACTTTTTTCGAGAATTTTTTTTTCATAAAATTTGAACAGTTTTCTGAAATTAAAACAGTTTTTAAATTTGAACATTTTTTGGATTTGAATATTTTTCAAAATTCGAAATTTGAATAATTGTTTAACTCGAATAATTTTCAAAATTGAACATTTTTTGAATATGAACAAATTTCGAATTCGAACGATTTTTCGATTTGAACGATTTTCATATTTGAACAATTTTCAAATTTTCGGATTTGAACGGTTTTCGGATTTGAACGGTTTTCAAATTTAAAAAGTTTTCAAATTTGAACAGTTTTTTAATTTAAACATTTTCTTAATTTGAACAATTTTTAAAAATTTAAATTTTCGAATCTAAAAAAATATAAACAAAACCGAAAACAGGAAAAAGAAAAGAAAACAGAAAAAAGAAAAAACGAGGCTAAACAGCCACAAATGGGCCTGGCCCATACCCGACCAGGGGATGTGCGGTGACCGGAGCCACCGACCTGGTCGGTCGTATAGGTTTTGCCCCAAGTTCCGTCCAAGAAAAATCGACCACAGATCCTCCTCCCTAGCGCCCGCGCGCTCCCTACCTGTCGTTTCGCTGAAGAGATCAAGATCGCTTGTCTGGGCTTCGGAGGTTTGGCGGCCCAATTAACCTAAGTAAGACTTCGCGCGGTCCTTGTCTTTCTGGGCTTTTGACCTTTGTCGAGGTAGTTCTTACGAAATTTGAGCGAGGAAGCTATTTAAGCTGGTCGTACTCTTTCTGGCGCGGCGAGGTGGGACTAAAATATGGACTGAAGACGACGCTGCCTTCCGCTGTTCCGCATGGTTGTGTTAGAGCATCCCTACTCGTTGGCGCTCCCCACGCCCAAATCCGGACGAAACTACCGCCGGATTGGACGAAATTAAGTCGTGGGGAGTACCATATTTCCAGTCGTCCACCCGGAGTTCGGCGGATAGAGTTTAAATTCAAACAAATCGCCGTCCCGCGCTACAAGTACGGGCGGTTGATCGGCAAAAGGAGCAAAAGGATCGGCCACGGATCGGCGATCGGAGGAAATTACACGGAGACGAGCTCGTCGGCGGTCCCGGCCGGCACGGCGGTGTCCGACGGACCGGTTTCCTCACACGCCGGCGGCGGCGGGCGACGATGAAGCGGCGGCGGCGGTGGACGTCAAGCGGCCGCGGTCGGCGAGGTAGATGGTGAGGTAGACGAGGTAGGAGCCGGCGGAGACGACGTAGTGGCTCGGAGGATGTCGTTGCGGTGGCCACGGTACCAATTCCTCGTCTCCTCGTCCATCGGTTCCATGTCGCCGCCGCCCATGAGGAACGCCAAGTCCGTGTTCCTCTTCTTCGCCGCCGCCGTCGTCTTCGGCGAGGGCGATCCGGGCGCCTTGGTTGGCGAGCATCTCCCGCCACTGCCGTCGAACTTGTCGTTCCTCCCGTCGGCGTGCGATCTCAAGTCGGCCCGGCACTTGTCGATCGACGCCTGCATCTGTCGGCGGGATTGTCCGTCCGTTTGAGCTCTTCTCGCTTCTTACGGCCGAGCTCGGGCGCCCTTCCGCCGCGCAAGCCGGCGGAGCGTCGGGGTTGTACTTGCTCGGTCTTGCTTTTCGAGAGGGACGTGCGAACTTCCTTCCACTTCTCGCACTTCTCGAGGCGGGCGTAGACGTTGAGGAACTTGAGCTGCAGGCCGGTGTCGTCCGTGTACATGTCCAAAGCTCGGCGCAGGCGGGGAAAAAGAGCACGGCGATACGGGTTAGCTAACGACGATGTACCTCGGTGGTGTAGGGCCGGCGGATCATACCCTTTGCTCCAAGTCGTGGCCGGCGATCGGCCGTTTGTCGATCTCCTCCTGTACGCCGTGCCATTTGCTGCACGCCGTCTGCATGATCCCCCAATGGGTGGCCATTGCCTTGTCTCCCCGGTACACGTTCATGTTCGTCTTGTTGAAGTAGGGATCGACGAGCTTGCGTTCCTCGTACGCCTGCCTCACTCGAAACCAGTATGTGTCGAACGGCCGATTGGCCCCGATTATGCCGTTCGTGGACACGGTCATCCAAGCTTCGGCGAGGCACTCCTCTTCCTTCGGCGTCCATTTGATACGCGGTTCGGCAGGTGGCGAGTCCTTCTTCCTCTTCTTCTTCCCCTTCGACGAGGTTGGCGGCGGCTTCGGTTGGCTCTTCTTCTTCCTCGCCTTCTTCTTCGACGGCTTGGCTTCCGTCGGCAACATCCTCCCGATGCTCGTTGCGCGCCGCCACGGCTGCCGTCGCCCTCGTCTCCTCTTGCGTGAAGAACCCCGGGCACGCGGCGGCGGCGGTCATGAAGAACCCCGGGCTCGCGGCGGCGGCGGCGGGCCGGAGGTGATCATCTCGTGGATCTCCTCTTCGTTCGGCGCCGCCATCGCACCGAACGCGAGCGGCCCTCGTCGCGGGGCCGGCGAGGTGCCCTCGAACGGGCCGCCGCCGCCGCCGACGTCAAGCTCGGGCGGCGACGGTGTGGGCTTGGACGGTTGGACGTAGGCGCCCTCTTGGAACACGGCGGTCGGCGACGGCGAGTACGGCGAAGGCGAGAAGGAAGACGGGGAACTTGTTGTACCTTGCGTCGGCCATTGGCCGGGAACACGCCGCCGCTATAGGCCATGCTGATTAACCTCAAGTGTTCGTCTTGGGCCGCCTCCGCCGACCTCTTGGCGGCGGCTCTTTTCACCCTCTCCGCCACGGCGCTTGTTTCCACGTCGCGCCGTTTCTCGTCCGCCGCCCACTCGGCGTTCGACATGCCCGGCGGCTTCGTCTTCTTCTTCCGCATCTTCCTCGCCGGCGCCTTCGGCGGCATTGTGGTGGACGAGAAGACGAGGAGGAGAGTGGTGGTGGACGAGAAGACGCCGCCAGAAGCTCGGAGGCTGGAAGACGACGAGATTGGGGGATTTCGGCGGGAGAGAATGGGGATATGCAAGCAAATTGGAGGGAATGGGGAAATGCAAGCAAATTGGAGGGAAAATCACGAGGATTTGGTTTTCCGGTCGCCGAGCTACGCGGGTCCACACGCCGTTTCGCGCGCTTTCGTTTCGTCCGGAGTCCCGAGCGCCCCCGGGGGGCCGGGGGTGGCGTGGGCTCGCCGGATGGATTAAGGGCCAAATCCGGACGTAAACGAGGAACCGGGGGCGCGACTGGGCCGAATTTCGCCGTCCGGATGGAAAAAACGTCGCTCGGGGGCCTCGTCGGGGGGACGAGTGGAGATGCTCTTAGACCTGGGATGATTTTGTACGCGGGAGTGCGGGACCGAAGACCGATCCATGCTGCTGGTGCTACGCGCTGCTCCGCTTTGCTTGCTGCCTGGATCGAAAAAACAGTACGCGCATGTGCAGACTTGCTCCAGCTAGTGATCATTTTTTCCACCACCTAGCTAGCTCGTTTTTTTCCTGAGGGAACCTAGCTAGCTCGGTTGTGCACACAAGTACGCACATGCATGCATTTTTTTTCTTTTTTGGCGTGGAGCTGACACGCACATGCGCATACGTCGTTTCACCCAAATAAAACTCAAGTACCTATTTAAGTAACTTTGAGGCCCATCTTTACGAAATTATTTTGAACGAAATAAAATAGCGTCAATAGCTAGCTAGGCTAATCTGAACGAAATAAAAATACAAAAAAGAAATACCGGCATAAAACAGAAAAATAAAGTTAGAAGTCTGGATTAAATATTGTTCAACACACGAATCTCATGGAACGAGAATGTCCGGAAAAACAAATATTGTTCAAAATCATAGACGGCGGGGAACGGGAGCTTGAACGGAGGGGAACAACTGCCTAGACAGAGGGAAACAACATCGTAGACTGTGGGAACAGGAGACTGGATGAAGGGGAACAACTGCCTAGACGGAGGGGAACAACATCATAGACGGTGGGGAACAGGAGCCTAGACGGAGGGGAACATGAGCCTAGACGGAGGGGAACATGAGCCTAGACGGAGGGGAACAATTGCCTAGACGGAGGGGAACAACATCGTAGACGGTGGGGAACATGAGTCTAGATGGAGAGGAACAACTGCCTAGACGAAGGGGAACAACTGCCTAGACGGAGGGGAACAACATCATAGACGGTTGGGAACAGGAGCCTAGACGGAGGGGAACAATTGCCTAGACGGAAGGGAACAACATCGTAGACGGTGGGGAACATGAGTCTAGATGGAGAGGAACAACTGCCTAGACGAAGGGGAACAACATCGTAGACGGTGGAAAATAGGAGCCTAGACGGAGGGAAACAACATCGTAGACGGTGCGGAACATGAGCCTGGACGAAGGGGAACAACTGCCTAGACGGTGGGGAACAGGAGCCTGGACGGAGGGGAACAACTATCTAGACGGAGGGGAACAACTGCCTAGACGGTGGGGAACAGGAGCCTGGACGGAGGGGAACAACTGTCTAGACGGAGGGGAACAACTGTCTAGACGGAGGGGAACAAGAGACTAGACACATGGGAACAACGGCCTAGACGGAGGGGAACAACGACCGACACGGAGGAGAACAATGGCCTACAAAAAAGGAAACAACGACCTACACGGAGCGGAACAACGACCTACACGGAAGGGAACATCGGCCTAGATGGAGGGGAACAACGACCGACATGGAGGGGAACAATGGCCTAAAAAAAGCGGAACAATGACCGACGTGGAGGGGAACAATGGCCTAGAAAAAGCGGAACAATGACTGACATGGAGGGGAACAATGGCCTCGAAAAAGCGGAACAACGACCTACACTGAGCGGAACAACGACCTACACTGAGCGGAACAACGACCTACACGAAAGGGAACAACGACCTATACGGAGGAGAACAACGGCCTAGATGGAAAAAAAAGAAATGAAACCAAAAAAAAATTGGAATTTTTTTTTAAAAAAAAATGTAAGAAAGAAGAAATAAAATAACAAGAATTCGTACGTATAGAAAAGAATGCATAGTAAGAAAGAAGAAAAAGAGACGTTAATATACACATATTGGTTTAACAAAAAGGTAAAATAAAATAAAACCATGAAAAAACAAATTAAAAATAAAAGAAACATATAAAGGAAAAAAATGGAAAGATATCCTAAGTACATACGTATAACCAAGAATAGAACGCTCGGGCTACAAGAAGATGCAACGCTCAGTACGGAAATCAAATCTCGGGTCTAACTAAATAAATATAGCCGGTGTGCAGATTTAGGTCGCATCAGGTTATTGTCCCAGCGGCAGGTTCCTCATTCGCATTTTGAGACCCAAGTTCGAATCACATCGTCCGTTTGAATAAATTATTTTTTTCGATGACACGCTCTGCAAATGGGCCGGCCCGCTACTGCGCGCGTTTCAGCGAAACGGTGCTCTGTAGCGGGGAAACCCTATACACCGACCAGGTCGGTGCCTACCCGGCACCGCACACCATGGTCGGGTATTGGGCCTGGCCCATTTTCCCTTTTTTTCTTTTTTTTTTGGTTTTCTGTTTTCTGTTTTTTCTGTTTTCTTTTTTGTTTCCTTTTCTTTTCTGTTTATTTTCTTTTTGTTCAAAAGGGAAAAAGTTTAAATTTTAAAATAGTTCGAATTCGGAAAACGTTCAAAAAAGTGTTCAAAACGAAAAATGTTCAAAGCAAAAAATTGTTCGTATCCCAAAAATGTTCATTTTCGAAAAATGTTCAAACTTTGGGAAAAAACGATATTCGTTCAAATTTAGAAATTCGTTTAAATTTCGAGATATGTTTCAAAATCTGAAATTTGTTCAAAATTTTAAAATGTTCGGGATTTAAAATTATATATATTTTAAAAAAATGTTTAAATTTTGAATTTGTTCAGATTTGAAAAACGTTCAAATATTTTTTGAGAAACCTCAAAAATTATTTTGGTTTTCCAAAAAAACGTGAAGATTTAAAAATGCAAAAATAAAACAAAGAAAAGAAAAAGTGTACCTAATGGGCCGCGGCCCATGAAACTGCTGCCTGCCGTGGGGGGATGCGGTGGCTTGTTTCCGCCGACCAGGTCGGCAGAAAGCAACTCCCTCTGTAGCGCGCGAGCGCTACCGAGTCGTTTCCTCGACCACGACGGTCTACACATCGGCTTCTTCGTCAGTTCGACGCGTGTATGGCTCCACCGATCGCGGTCGCCGTCGCGCCGTGCGATTTTGCCGCCTCACGCTGCCATTGTGCCTCTTCAATCTCCCCCCTCCGGCCGTCCACTGTTTGTTGTCCAGGCATCCAGTCGTGAGGCGTCCTGCAGCAGGACTAGGAGAAGTGTAGTGCTAACCATGAGTTCAGATTCAGAGGTTCAGAGTTCTACGGTTAATTTTTTTTTTTGTGATTTCCCCCCAATTGAGATTATGTATTTCATTCAAACTTGTAAATTTAACAAAATTTGAATGAAATCGGTGGTTTCAATTTAATTTTACTTAATTTTAAGTTTTTTAAAACCCCGGTTTGGGGACGTCGCTAGGAACATGCATCCCCAAAAGCAACAACCCGCGCCGGTGTCCCCCAAATGGTCTGTCTGTGGCACGCACGTGTAACATCCCAAAATTTTTCAAATTTTGGATTGTTATAATAGATGAAATAGGTTGATTGAATTGTTGACTTTGTTAGAAATTTCAAAAGAAACTTAAACTTTTTGTGGAATTGTTTAAACTTTTCTCAACCATGCTCAAAACTTTAGAGTGGATTAATATGAATATCCAAATTATAAATCTTGGTTGAGTAAATTTTATACAAATCCAATTTGTGTGTTGTGTTTTATCGCTTGGATCTAATTGGTGTTTAAAATGTTTGTCCAAACCTTTTTAAATTATCTAAGAGAGGAAACAATATAACTTTCCAAAGAGAGAGGAAATAATATCACATTTCCAAAATATCTAAAAGGTTTGGATAATAATTTATTTTTGGTGTTATTTGATGTTTAGTGCATTTAAGATTTTTATATATCTTATTTGGTTTCCAAATTTAAAATAAAATAAAACAAGGATAACAACAAATCCTCAAATATTGAGTTGAAAATTATTTAAATATGACTATAAAATAGAAAAGGAAAACAGTAGGGATTTTTTTTAGAACGTTCCGCTCCTTTTTTAGAAGTATTCCACTCCTTTATTTATTCATCAACAACAAGCATGTTTACAGGTAACAAAATCCGGCTATCCCTATTCTCCGCTTATTGCGGGAGGGATCTGGCTCTCCGCATACCCCCTCGTCTATGGGCCTGGCCCAGGAACGGCTCGACTCGCTTGCTTATCTAGCGACAACGGACTGAGGGTTTCGTTCCTTCCTCTCTTTTTTCGATTTTTTCTAGATTGTCTGGTTTTCCCCCCTCTAGTTTCTGGTTTTGCTGGTCGGTTGTTTTGAAAATTTTGAAATCTTCAACTTTTTATTTTTTAAACATTTTTTCAACTTTCCACTATTTCAGATTTGAACTGTTTTCGAATTTGAACATTTTTTAAATATGAACATTTTTAATCTGAACAAATTTTATGTTTGAACAATTATCAGGTTTGAACATTTTCAGATTTGAACCTTTTCAAATTTGAGCAATCTTTAAATTAATATTTTTAATTGGAACATTTCTGAATTTGAACAATTTTAAATTAAACATTTTTTGAATATTTTCAAGTTCCAACAATTTTCATTTTAAATTTTTTCGATTTTGAACAATTTTTTAAATTTGAACATTTTCAGATTTCAACATTTCTAAAATCTAAACGAAAGAAGGAAAGAACGAGAGGAAATTTACATGCGTGACAAGGGTGGACGTGACATGGGGCGAGCCCATCTTAGATCAGCACACGTGATTCTTTAATAAGCCGACGTGAACGCAATCTTCGCTTAAAGATTTTAGACCACGTCCCGCACACCCTCGGTCGTCTGTGGGCTTGTCCCATTATCGCTGATTTTGTTGGTTCAGTTCAGCTGTTAACTGGGATGCAGCCCATCAGGTAACCTCTTTTCCTTTTTCGTTTTGTTATTTTTTTTTTGCTCTTTATAGTTTTGTTTATAAAAACTAACATTTTACAGGCTTTTTATATTTTCAAATTTTGTTCAAAATTTCTGTCCACAGATTTCAAAAATGTTCGATTTTAAATTCGTTCAAAAATTGAAAATCGTCCAAAATATGAAAATTATTCAAAATCAAAAAATTTGTTCAAATTTCAAAAAACGTTCAAAATTTAAAAATTTTCAAATATCAAATTTCGTTCAAGATTAAAATTTTGTTCTGATTTTAAAATACGTTCAAATTTAAAAATTGTTCAAAATTTAAAATTTGTTCAAACTTCAAAATTCGTTTAAATTTGGAAATTCGTTTACGATTCAAAATCTGTTCAAATTTCAAAATTCGTTCAAAATTTTCAAACTTGAACATTTTTTAAATTTGAAAAATTTCGAAAATTATTTTTAAACAGAAAAATAAAACGAGAGAACAAAAAAAGAAAAATGGAAAAGAAAACAGAAAAGAAAAAAATAGAAAACGGAAAAGAAAAGGAAAAGGAGAAAAAACAAGAAAAAACGCCTAACCGGGCCGGCCCACACCGCGCGCGGGGGTGTGCGGCGCGGTGCAGGTGCCGACCTGGTCGGCATATAGGAAACGCCGTATAGGGGGGAGTTGCTTTCTGCCGACCTGGTCGGCGGAAACAAGCCACCGCACCCCCCATGGACAGGCAGCAGTTTCATGGGCCGCGGCCCATTAGGTACACCTTTTCTTTTCTTTGTTTTGTTTTTGCATTTTTAAATCTTCACGTTTTTTTGGAAAACCAAAATAATTTTGGGGGTTTCTTAAAAAATATTTGAACGTTTTTCAAATCTGAACAAATTCAAAATTTAAACATTTATTTAAAATATAGATAATTTTAAATCTCGATCATTTTTAAAAATATGAACAAATTTGAAAAGTGAACAAATTTCAGATTTTGAACAGATTTCGAAATTTAAACAAATTTCTAAATTTGAACGAATATCGTTTTTTCCCCAAATTTGAACATTTTTCGAAAATGAACATATTTTAAATTTGAACATTTTTCGATTATGAACATTTTTCGGATAGGAACAATTTTTTGCTTTGAACATTTTTCGTTTTGAACACTTTTCAAGTTTGAACGTTTTCCGAATTCGAACTATTTTCAAATTTAAACTTTTTCAATTTTGAACAAAAAGAAAATAAACAGAAAAGAAAAGGAAACAAAAAAGAAAACAGAAAAAAAGAAAAAACAGAAACAGAAACAGAAAACGAAAAAAAGGGAAAATGGGCCAGGCCCAATACCCGACCAGGGTGTGCGGTGCCGGGTAGGCACCGACCTGGTCGGTGTATAGGGTTTCCCGGCGCCGACCACGTTGGCATATAGGGGGAGTGTTGTACACCGACCTGGTCGGTGTGTACGGGCCATCGCACACCCCACCGACCAGGCCGGTTGGTTGGGCCGCGGCCCATTAGTAGTAGGTACTTTTTTTTGTTGTTTCTTTTTTGTTAATATTTTTCTTTTTTAATATCTAACTTTTAAAAAAAATATTTCGGAGAACAAAAATTTCAAAATCTGTTCAAATTCGAAATTTTGAAAATTTTAAAAATGTTCAGATTTTGATTTAATTTTTTTTGAAATTTTAACATTTTCGGATATAGATAAAATTTAAATTTGAAAAAAATTAAAACTTTGTAAAATTTATTTTTCCCAAAAATTAACATTCTTAGTTATGAACATTTTTCGAATTTGAGCATTTTTCCAAATTTGAACGCTTTATATATTTGAACGGATTTCAAATTTGAACGATTTTATAATTTGAACATTTTTTGTATTTGAACATTTTTCAAATTTGAACGGATTTCAAATTTGAACATTTTTTGTATTTGAACATTTTTCAAATTTAAACGAATTTCAAATTTGAACATTTTTTGTCTTTAAACGGTATTAAAATTTGAACGTTTCTAAAATTTGAACATTTTTTAAATTTTGAACAGTTTTCAATTTTGAAATTTTTCTGAATTTAAAATATTTTCAAATTTGAACAAAAATAAAAATAAACAAAAAAGAAACAAAACGAAAAAAAAAGAAACAAAAAGGAACAGGAAATAAAAAAAAGGAAAAGAAAAGAAAAAAGAAAAGAAAAGAAAGAGAAAGAGAAAACAGAAAAAAGAGGAGAACTGGGCCAACCAGGCCCCATACCGCGCGCGGGGGGTGTGCGGCGCGCGGTAGCGGCCGACCTGGTCGGTGTATAGGATTTGTCGTATAGGGGGCTCCCACAAAATCTCGTTAGGCGGGTGAAGTAGGGAAGTACAGTAGCATGCCAGCCCATACCAAGCAACCTACTTCGCCAACCAATTCTAGCCCATCTCTCTCTATTTGTTTTTTCTTCCTTCTACTTTCTTCTTGGGCCGCTTTGCCTGGGCTCATTTAAACGGGACATACCATCTTCTTTCTCTGTACTCCCTCCATCCGTAAATAAATCCGTAAATAAGTGTGCGTTTTCCTTTTTTAGAAGTTAGGCATTTTAAAGTTAATTAGATTTTTACATAAAAGTAACAACATATGTATCGTCAAACTACTGTATTATTGAACTACATGTTAAGATGAGTCTAGCTATATAAATTTGGTGTCATAAATATTGCTACTTTTTTCTAAGAAGTTAGTTAAAATTTAATTTTTTTTTAACTTAAGACATGTATTAACCTACACTTATTTGTAGACGGAGAGTTTGGTTCAGGAAGAGGTAACATCCCTGGAAATCACATCTTCCCCTACTCCTCTAGAACGTTGTAGACCTCTAAACGTTCTAGTCTTGACACTAGTAGAAAAACCCCCCTTTAGTACCGGTTCCAAAGGGCCTTTAGTACCGGTTTTGGAACCGGTACTAATTATCTAGTACTAAAAGCCTCTCACCTTTAGTACCGGTTCCTTACGAACCGGTACTAAAGGTGCCTCCACGTGGGCACGGAGGAACCCGTGGGGCTGGAGACCTTTGGTACCAGTTCATAACACGAACCGGTATTAAAGCCTATTTCGTTTAACTTTTTTCCCATTTTTTCTAATTATTTTTCACACCCTTTTTTTCACGGCCTCTTTTTTTTTATTTTTTTCAGAATTACTAGTATTTCCGTTAGTCTCTAACTACACTTAATCTGTAGTCAAATTACTTACCCGTAGTCAAACTTCCCGGTCGGTCACCCATCCTCACACTACTCCCGCACTAGCACGCTTAACTTCCAAGTTCCATCCCGTTCCACTTCCAAGTGCTTGCGCGCATGCATGTGATAGTAGTATCATATCAATCCTATTAACATGTTGGTCGATGTCACACTTTTTATCGTTTGAATTCCAAATAATTCTTTTAATAAACAAAAGTAATGATGTAATAATAATGTTGAATAAATAAATAAAATTAACTTTTTAAATTTTTATTATTTTTAATTATTTTTTAAAAATTTAATATTTTTTGCAAAACCTAAAACTTGAAATAATTTGATAAAAGTAATAGTAATATGTTAGGACTCAAAAAATCTTATAATTAATATTTAAATTTTTTAAAAATAAAAATATATAAAATTCTAAATTTCTGAAAAAAAACTAAAATCTTCCTGCTTTCATATTTTCATTTGGAATTTTGAGAATCTAAAAATTGGCTAACCGGGTGTAACTTTTTCCCAGGATTTTTTTGATATATTATACGTTTTTTTCGACGTCGTATGCAAAAGTTATTGCGGTTTTACCATTTTTCAAAACTTTTTTGCAAAAAAAGTGAAAATTCAAATTTGTTAATTTTCCCTAATAGTAGGTTGCATAACATACAAGAATCTGAAAACATTTTATTTTTTGAATTTTCTATCATTTTCTTTTCTATTTTACGAGTGTCAAAAAGGCGATCCACGGGGGAGGGGGAGGGGTGGAGGCTGCGTGGGGAGCAGAAAAACCTTCGCATCGGTTCGTGTCACGAACCGGTACTAAAGGTCTACCCTTTAGTACCGGTTCGTGTCACGAACCGGTACTAAAGGTTTTTCAACTGAGGCGAACCCTTTAGTACCAGGTTCGTGTCACGAACCGGTATTAAAGTCCTTACTGAACCGGTACTAAAGGTCTGGGCAGTGCAACCGGTACTAATGCACCCTTTAGTACCGGTTCGTAAGGGAACCGGTATTTATGGCTTAGATGGATGAGAGGTTTTCTACTAGTGTGAACACGAAAGTTACTCCCCTTTAACCCACGATTCCATTCCGGGAATTAAAACCTTGTTTCGGTGCACTAGCAGAGCTACGTAGGGGCCGAACCGAGCCATGGCCCGCCCAGGTTTTGGGTCGGAAAAAAATCAGTTATTATGTATCACATGTCCAGCTCAAGTGCAGCCCACCAAATGACCAGAACGTTCATGTCTCTTCCTCGTTGACTCAAGAAACTCATCCTCGCTCGACCAAGAAAAGCACGAGTCGAAGCAAGGCAGAGCTAGGTTTGGGAATTGAGAAGGGCAAGGGGGGGGAGAGTAGGCGGAGGCGGAGCAGGGCGGCATAGTAGCAGCGCCGCCCCCAACTGCGCCGGACCGCGCCCATCGCTGCAGCCCTCCAACCCGCAGTCAAGCACTCGGACGCACGTGCACGGCGCTCCTTCTTGGCGGTCCTGGCCGGAGATCCAGCAGCCGGCACCACGACTAGCTGTTGAACCAAGCCGATGATCTTTTCCAATTTCTCTGTACTGGTACTTTATTTTTTTTCCCAAATCCCTAGTTAGCAATAGCGACCATTCCGTGTAATGATAATTCAGACTGGGTGACAATAGTTGTTCTCTGAATTTGTTTTCAGTTTTACAAATTTTAACAGTTATGGGGAAGACAACTCAGAGAAGAATCGATATTGTTTTGAAAAGAAAGCCAAAGGGGATGATTATCTTGGGCACCGCTAGGGATCGGCTCCCGATAGGAGGCTTTCCATCGGGCCAACGTTTGGCCGTTTACCTCAAAGTTCACGGCAGGAGCTTGTCCCTCAGCTAGCCTGGCAAACACCTCAAAGTTCGTTGCATGAGCCATTCGATTCGCCTGATTCTTTCGCTCACAAACTTTGTTTGACCTAAAACCCTATATATATGACCCCCCAGGGCTTCCTTGAGGAGAGCGCCGTAGAAACACATAAACACCTAAACTGAGCCAGAACCAGCGAAGATTGGAGGGGCAAACTCCACCGGAGGGATCTCTACCTTCTCCAACATCTCCAACGTCATCAGCATGATGAATATCGAGTAGTCCACCTCTGGACTATGGATTTGTGGCAGTAGCTTGATCTCTCTCTCTCTCTCTCTCTCTCTCTCTCTCTCTCTCTCTCTCTCTCGCTCTTGTTCTTCATACATGTAGTACCATATCAGCTGCCCAACATGATTATGGTCATATATGTAATTCCTATGTGGTGGATCTTTATTCTATGATATTGATATATGAGCTTGAAACCTATTATGTGTAAGATGTATTGATAGATGCATATCATGTAATCCGTTCTTAAGTGCTTGTTCTGATCCAACTTGTATGCAAGAACATGTATGGGGAGAAGTGTGTATTATATTTATATGGAGTAGCATGGTGGTGGTGATTGAATTGTGACAACAAATTCACTATCTACTGTGGTATTTACCTTTTTTTTGCTGCCTCACTAGGGATAAAGTGAATACATGTGCCATGTTTATCATTTGATATTGTGATAATCTTGTTAGTTCAAGGTAGCATATTTGATATTCAAACATTATATCATATTGCTAAGGTTATACTCTGTTGATTCTTAATTCAAGATTGCTTGGATTTTTTCCTCTCTCGAGGAGTATAAGAGGATGTCCTGCGTCATCTCTATGTTAGGACGTAATGCCCATATGAATGCTTATCAAACACATATTGAAGTTTCACAAATATTATGTCATAGATGAATTTTTTTTTTGAACAAAGGAGGGGTCTAGAAGACCCCGGAGGAACTTCATTAATAGAACATGTGGCAGGTACAAATTGCAAGCAGGCCCCTAACAACACTCGCTAAGAACCTCATATTTGAAGATAAAGCCTGCTCATTTACATAAAACACCCCAGAACTAAAGATAAAAAAGCAATCGAGTCCTCGAGTGCCTCCGCCACAGGTCGCCGGCGTCCTCAAGGAGTCGCCGCCGAGGAACAAGGAAAGGTTGCTCGAGTGCCCTCTTCCGGCGAAGAACCGCCGCCACTGGGCACCTCCAAGCCGCTGATACGTCTCCAACGTATCTATAATTTCTGATGTTCCATGCTAGTTTTATGACAATACCTACATATTTTGCTCGCACTTTATAATGATTTCATGCATTTTCCGGAACTAATCTATTAACAAGATGCCGAAGTGCCAGTTCCTGTTTTCTGTTGTTTTTGGTTCCAGAAAGGCTGTTCGGGCAATATTCTCGGAATTCGAGGAAACGAAGACCAAATATCTTATTTTTCCCGGAAGGTTCCAGAACACCGAAGGAGAGTCGGAGGCGGGCCAGGGGCCACCACACCACACCCGGGCGCGGGTCCGAGCCTGGCCGCGCCACCGGGTGGGGAGGCGCCCTGGTGCCCCTCTGCGCCGCCTCTTCGCCTATATAAGCCCTTGCGACCTAAAAACGCGATACCAATTGACGAAACTCCGAGAAAGACTCCGGGGACGCCGCCGCCATCGCGAAACTCCATTTCGGGGGACGAAGTCTCTCGTTCCGGCACTGCTGCGGGACGGGGAATTGCCCCGGAGTCATCTCCATCGACACCATCGCCATCTTCATCGCCATCAGCTGTGTCTCCCATGATGAGGAGGGAGTAGTTCTCCCAGAAGCTGAGGGCTCTACCGGTAGCTATGTGGTTCATCTCTCTCTCATGTGATCTTTATGTGATCATGAGCTTTGTGATCTAGTTGAATATCATCTATGTGCTACTCTAGTGATGTTATTAAAGTAGTCTATTCCTCCTTCATGATGTAAAGTGGACGAGTGTGTGCATCATGTAGTACTTGGCGTAGGTTATGATTGTGATCTCTTGTAGATTATGGAGTTAACTATCACTATGATAAATATATTATCTTGGATTTATGATTTGACGTGGATATCCCTATGAGTGGTGTTTGTCAAGTACTTGATGAACTCTGAGAGGAGCTTTTGTAGCCACTACACGATTAGTGATTCCATTAGAAGAGTTATCCAGAGTAGCACTATTATACACTCTAGAGGTTACTTTAATATGAACTCTGGATTCACTCTCCACGGTGTGACGGTGACGGTGTGCGCATCGTGTGTGTTTCCTTTATGAAGTTGTGGAGCTTGTTAACTCCGGCTTGAGGTGTGCTTTTGTAGCCCTACACAATGAATGGTGTTTGTTATCCAACAAAAGAGTGTAGCATTTATTTATTCAGTTATGTGATCAATGTTGAGAGTGTCCACTAGTGAAAGTATGACCCCTAGGCCTTGTTTCCGAATATCGAAACTCCGTTTATTTACTGTTCTACTGCATGTTTGCTTGCTTCCATCTTTATTTCAGATTGCTATTACCACTCATATTCATCCATATTACCTTTGTTTCACTATCTCTTCGCCGAACTAGTGCACCTATACATCTGACAAGTGTATTAGGTGTGTTGGGGACACAAGAGACTTCTTGTATCGTGATTGCAGGGTTGCTTGAGAGGGATATCTTTGACCTCTACCTCCATGAGTTCGATAAACCTTGGGTGATTCACTTAAGGGAAACTTGCTTTTGTTCTACAAACCTCTGCTCTTGGAGGCCCAACACTGTCTACAGGAATAGAAGCGTGCGTAGACATCAAGCTATTTTCTGGCGCCGTTGCCAGGGAGGTAAGGTAAAAGGTATTCACATCCTCCGACTACTAAGCTATTTCCTAGCATTGTTGCCGGTGTGTGAGTGCTCGAAGCTATTTCCTTTAGATCCTGCAATTGCATCTTTTTGTTTCTTGTTTTTATTTTCACTAGTTAGGCTTAATGGAAAACAACAAAAAAATTAGAGATCTTTATGAACTTTATATTGAATTAGGATATGATGTGTTTGAAGAGAGAATTAAAAAACCAATGGAACTTTGTTTGCAAAATAGTTGTAGCAATGTTATTAGCATGAACTCTTTGAACACTATTATTGCTAATGCTATGGAAGAATTTAAGCTTGGGGAAGCCGGTTGTGACATTTTTAGTCCCCCAAGTTTTGAGGAGAAAATTTTCTTTGATAATACTTTGCCTCCCATTTATGATGATTATAATGATAGTGGTATTTTGGTGCCACCTACTATGGAGGATAAAGTTTATTATAATTATACCATGCCTGCAATTTATGATGATTACAATGATGGTTGTGATAGTTTTACTCCCACTATTACTAATAAAATTTATTATGCTTATGTGGAGAGTAATGATACTTTTGTGCATGTGAATAAGAATGTTTCATGTGATAGTTATATTGTTGAGTTTTTTCATGATGCTACTGAAAGTTATTATGAGAGAGGGAAACATGGCTATATGCATCTTAATAATATTAAGTTTTCCCTCTTTATGTTGAGAATCTTGAAGTTACTCGTGTTTTATCTTCCTATGCTTGTCACTTTGCTCCTCATGAATTTATTTGTGTACAAGATTCCTTTTCATAGGAAGTGGGTTAGACTTAAATTGTTTCATACTTGCTTTTTGATGCTCTTTTTGCTTCAACTCTCATCCTTATGAGTGCATCATCAAAATTACTGAGCCCATCTTAATGGCTATAAAGAAAGCACTTCTTGGGAGATAACCCATGTTTTTTATTTTGCTACTGTTTTGTTGTGTCTTGGAAGTTGTTACTACTGTAGCAACCTCTCCTTATCTTTATTTTATTGCATTGTTGTGCCAAGTAAAGTCTTTGATAGTAAAGTTGATACTAGATTTGGATTACTGCGCAGAAACAGATTTCTGGCTGTCACGAATTTGAGTAGGCCTCTCTGTAGGTAACTCATAAAAATCTGCCAATTTACGTGTGTGATCCTCAGATATGTACGCAACTTTCATTCAATTTGAGCTTTTTCATCTGAGCAAGTTAAGTGCCTCAAACAAATTCGTCTTTACGGACTGTTCTGTTTTGACAGATTCTGCCTTTTATTTCGCATTGCCTCTTTTGCTATGTTGAATGGATTTCTTTGTTCCATTAACTTCCAGTAGCTTTGTGCAATGTCTAGAAGTGTTAAGAATGATTGTGTTACCTCTGAATATGTGAATTTTTGATTATGCACTAACCCTCTAATGAGTTTGTTTTGAGTTTGGTGTGGAGGAAGTTTTCAAGGGTCAAGAGAGGAGGATGATATAATGTGATCAAGAAGAGTGAAAAGTCTAAGCTTGGGGATGCCCCCATGGTTCATCCCTGCATATTTCAAGAAGACTTAAGCATATAAGCTTGGGGATGCCCAAGGCATCCCCTTCTTCATCAACAACTTATCAGTCACCTCTAGTGAAACTATATTTTTTATTCTGTCACATCTTATGTGCTTTACTTGGAGCGTCTGTGTGCTTTTATTTTTGTTTTTGTTTGAATAAAATCGGATCCTAGCATTCCTTGTTTGGGAGAGAGACACGCTCCGCTGTTTCATATGAACACTGGTGTTCTTAGCTTTACTTTAAATGTTCATGGCGAAGGTTGAAACTGCTTCGTTCATCATTATTATGGTTGGAAACAGAAAATGCTTCATGTGGTAATTGGTATAATGTCTTGAATAATTTGATACTTGGCAATTGTTGTGCTCATATAGATCATGTTTAAGCTCTTGCATCATGTACTTTGCACCTATTAATGAAGAACTACATAGAGCTTGTTAAAATTTGGTTTGCATGATTGGTCTCTCTAGAGTCTAGATATTTTACGGTGAGGTGTTTGAACAACAAGGAGACAGCGTAGAGTCTTATAATGCTTGCAATATGTTCTTATGTAAGTTTTGCTGTACCGGTTTATACTTGAGTTTGCTTCAAACAACCTTGCTAGCCTAAGACTTGTATTGAGAGGAATTCTTCTCGTGCATCCAAATCCTTGAGCCAAAAACTATGCCATTTGTGTCCACCATACCTACCTACTACATTGTATTTCTCTGCCATTCCAAAGTAAATTACTTGAGTGCTACCTTTAAAATTCCATTCCTTGTCTTTGCAATATATAGCTCATGGGAAAATAGCCTTAAAACTATTGTGGTAAAGAATATGTAGCTTATGTATCTTATTTGTTATAAGTTGCTTGTTGAGCAGTAACCATGCTTCTGGGGACGCCACCAACTATTACACCTTTGTTGAATATCATGTGAGTTGCTATGCATGTTCGTCTTGTCTGAAGTAAGGGTGATTTATCATGATCAAATGGTTTGAGTATGCATATTGTTAGAGAAGAACATTGGGCCGCTAACTAAAGCCATGAATCATGGTGGAAGTTTCATTTTGGACATCAATCCTCAATCTCTTATGAGAATATTATCTGTAGTTGAATGCTTAAGCATTAAAGAGGAGTCCATTATCTATTGTCTATGTTGTCCCGTATGGATGTCCTAAGTTGAGATCTATCAAAAACGAGAAATCAAATGCGATCTATCTCCTTGGACCTTTGTACAGGCGACATAGAGGTACCCCTTTGTGATACTTGGTTGAAACATATGTTATGCAATGATAATCCATGTAAATCCAAGCTAATTAGGACAAGGTGCGAGCACTATTGGTAATCTATGCATGAGGCTTGCAACTTATAGGATGTCTTATATATAACACATATGATTTATTACTACCGTTGACAAAATTGTTTCTATGTTTTCAAAATGAAAAGCTCTAGCACAAAAATAGTAATCCATGCTTCCCTCTGCGAAGGACCTTTCTTCTACTTTATTGTTGAGTCAGTTTACCTACTTCTTTCTATCTTAGAAGCAAACACTTGTGTCAACTGTGTGCATTGATTCCTACATACTTGCTTATTTGCATTCATCATATTACTTTGTGTTGACAATTATCCATGAGATATGCGTGTTGAAAGTTGAAAGCAACTGCTGAAACTTAAACCTTCCTCTGTGTTGCTTCAATGCCTTTACTTTGAATTTATTGCTTTATGAGTTAACTCTTATGCAAGACTTTTTGATGCTTGTCTTGAAAGTACTATTCATGAAAAGTTTTGCTATATGTTATCTATTTGTTAGCAAACTATAGATCGTTGCCTTGAGTCACTTCATTCATCTCATATTCTTTGCAACAGTATGATCAAGATTATGTAAGTAGCATGTCACTATAGAAATTATTCTTTTTATCGTTACCTACTCGAGGGCGAGTAGGAACTAAGCTTGGGGATGCTTGATACGTCTCCAATGTATCTATAATTTCTGATGTTCCATGATAGTTTTATGACAATACCTACATGTTTTGCTCGCACTTTATAATGATTTCATGCATTTTCCGGAACTAACCTATTAACAAGATGCCGAAGTGCCAGTTCCTCGTTTTCTCGTTGTTTTTGGTTCCGGAAAGGCTGTTCGGGCAATATTCTCGGAATTCGACGAAACGAAGACCAAATATCTTATTTTTCCCGGAAGGTTCCAGAACACCGAAGGAGAGTCGGAGGCGGGACGAGGGGCCACCACACCACACCCGGGCGCGGGCCCGGGCCCGGCCGCGCCACCAGGTGGGGAGGGCGCCCTGGTGCCCCTCCTGCGCCGCCTCTTCGCCTATATAAGCCCTTGCGACCTAAAAACGCGATACCAATTGACGAAACTCCAGAAAGAATCCAGGGACGCCGCCGCCATCGCAAAACTCCGTTTCGGGGGACAGAAGTCTCTGTTCTGGCACGCCGCCGGGACGGGGAATTTCCCCCGGAGTCATCTCCATCGACACCACCGCCATCTTCATCGCCATCGCTGTCTCCCATGATGAGGAGAGAGTAGTTCTCCCCCGAGGCCGAGGGCTCTACCGGTAGCTATGTGGTTCATCTCTCTCTCATGTGATCTTTATGTGATCATGAGCTTTGTGATCTAGTTGAATATCATCTATGTGCTACTCTAGTGATGTTATTAAAGTAGTCTATTCCTCCTTCATGATGTAAAGTGGACGAGTGTGTGCATCATGTAGTACTTGGCGTAGGTTATGATTGTGATCTCTTGTAGATTATGGAGTTAACTATCACTATGATAAATATATTATCTTGGATTTATGATTTGACGTGGATTTCCCTATGAGTGGTGTTTGTCAAGTACTTGATGAACTGCGAGCGGAGCTTTTGTAGCCACTACACGATTAGTGATTCCATTAGAAGAGTTATCCAGAGTAGCACTATTATACACTCTAGAGGTTACTTTAATATGAACTCCGGATTCACTCTCCACGGTGTGACGGTGACGGTGTGCGCATCATGTGTGTTTCCTTTATGAAGTTGTGGAGCTTGTTAACTCCGGCTTGAGGTGTGCTTTTGTAGCCCTACACAATGAATGGTGTTTGTTATCCAACAAAAGATTGTAGCATTTATTTATTCAGTTATGTGATCAATGTTGAGAGTGTCCACTAGTGAAAGTATGACCCCTAGGCCTTGTTTCCGAATATCGAAACTCCGTTTATTTACTGTTCTACTGCATGTTTGCTTGCTGCCATCTTTATTTCAGATTGCTACTACCACTCATATTCATCCATATTACTTGTATTTCACTATCTCTTCGCCGAACTAGTGCACCTATACATCTGACAAGTGTATTAGGTGTGTTGGGGACACAAGAGACTTCTTGTATCGTGATTGCAGGGTTGCTTGAGAGGGATATCTTTGACCTCTACCTCCCTGAGTTCGATAAACCTTTGGTGATTCTCTTAAGGGAAACTTGCTGCTGTTCTACAAACCTCTGCTCTTGGAGGCCCAACACTGTCTACAGGAATAGAAGCGTGCGTAGACATCAGCCGCCGAGGATGAACCACTTGGCGGCGAAGAAGCGCCGAGCTCCAGCAGCAGAAGCGGTGAAAGGCCTCCACGTCGGAGGTTGAACAGAGGCCGCCATGCCGGCCGAAAATCATGGAGGCGAGGATGCCGCCCGCATGTTTGAGCTCGTCGACGAAGTACCACCGAACCTGAGCCGCATCTCTCTGCACCTCCCCTTCTCCTCTCGCCACCATGGCCGACCAGAGAACAGGATGTGCTTTGAATGCAGCACAACAGCGCTTGATAAGGGGATCGGCCCCCAAAGACAGCTCCATCTCCTTCCACCAAGGAAGCAACACAGAGCTTCTCGCTGACCACTGCCTGGTGCCGCGCACCCACACCAGAGCAGTATCAAATCCCGGCCACCTCCAGATCGACGCGCGGCCATGCTACTGATGTCTACGGGTGCTTCTATTCTTGTAGACAGTGTTGGGCCTCCAAGAGCAGAGGTTTGTAGAACAGCAGCAAGTTTCCCTTAAGTGGATCACCCAAGGTTTATCGAACTCAGGGAGGAAGAGGTCAAAGATATCCCTCTCATGCAACCCCGCAACCACAAAGCAAGAAGTCTCTTGTGTCCCCAACACACCTAATAGGTGCACTAGTTCGGCGAAGAGATAGTGAAATACAGGTGGTATGAATAAGTATAAGCGAGTAGTAACGGCGCCGAGAAAAGTGCTTGTCTGGCGTGTGGTTGATGGTGGTAATATTGCAGGAAGTACGGATGCGAGTAAAACGATAAACAAGCGAGCAATAGCGATATTTAGGAACAAGGCCTAGGGATCATACTTTCACTAGTGGACACTCTCAACATTGATCACATAACGGAATAAATAGATAGATGCTAGACTCTACACCCTCTTGTTGGATGATGAACACCACTAACCGTGTAGGATTACACGAACCCTCAATGCCGGAGTTAACAAGCTCCACAATATTCAATGTTCATGTTTAAATAACCTTAGAGTGCATGACAGATCAACATAACCAAACCAAGTACTAACATAGCATGCACACTGTCACCTTCACACTACGAAAGGAGGAATAGATCACATCAATAATATCATAGCAATAGTTAACTTCATAATCTACAAGAGATCACAATCATAGCATACGCCAAGTACTACACGATGCACACACTGTCACCATTACACCGTGCAGGAGGAATAAACTACTTTAATAACATCACTAGAGTAGCACACAGATAAATTGTGATACAAAACACGTTGCAATCATAAAGGGATATAAATAAGCACTTCACTATGCCATTCATAACAGTGAATAAGTATTCGTGAAATATAGCCTAAGAGACCCACACGGTGCACACACTTGTCACCTTTACACACGTGGGACAAGGAGTCTCCGGAGATCACATAAGTAAAACCAACTTGACTAGCATAATGAAATCTAGATTACAAGCATCATCATATGAATCTCAATCATGTAAGGCAGCTCATGAGATTATTGTATTGAAGTACATAGGAGAGAGATGAACCACATAGCTACCGGTACAGCCCCGAGCCTCGATGGAGAACTACTCCCTCCTCATGGGAGACAGCAGCGTTGATGAAGATGGCGGTGGTGTCGATGGAGGAGCCTTCCGGGGGCACTTCCCCGTCCCGGCGGCGTGCCGGAACGGAGACTCTGTCCCCCGGATCTTGGCTTCGCGATGGCGGCGGCTGCGGAAGGTTTTCTCTGGTTTCGTCGAACGTGTCAGGGTTTTCGCGACGGAGGCTTTAAATAGGCGTAAGGGCAAGGTCGGAGGGGGTCTGGGGCCACCAGACACTAGGGCGGCGCGCCCCCCTCCTGGGCCGCGCCGCCTTACTGTGTCGGTGCCCCGTGGCCCCACTTCGTCTCCCCTCCGGTCTTCTGGAAGCTTCGTGCAAAAATAGGAACCTGGGCGTTGATTTCGTCCAATTCCGAGAATATTTCCTTACTAGGATTTCTGAAACCAAAAACAGCGGAAAACGAGAACTGGCACTTCGGCATCTCGTCAATAGGTTAGTTCCGGAAAACGCATAATAATGACATAAAGTATGCATAAAACATGTAGATATCATCAATAATGTGGCATGGAACATAAGAAATTATCGATACGTCGGAGACGTATCAGCATCCCCAAGCTTAGTTCTCGCTCGTCCCGAGCGAGTAAACGATAACAAAGATAATTTACGGAGTGACATGCCATCATAACCTTGATCATACTATTGTAAACATATGTAATAAATGCAGCGATCAAAACAATGGTAATGACATGAGTAAACAATCTGAATCATAAAGCAAAGACTTTTCATGAATAGTACTTAAAGACAAGCATCAATAAGTCTTGCATAAGAGTTAACTCATAAAGCAATAAATCAAAGTAAAGGGTATTGAAGCAACATAAAGTAAGATTAAGTTTCAGCGGTTGGTTTCAACTTATAACATGTATATCTCATGGATAATTGTCAACATAGAGTAATATAACAAGTGCAATATGCAAGTATGTAGGAATCAATGCACAGTTCACACAAGTGTTTGCTTCTTGAGGTGGAGAGAGATAGGTGAACTGACTCAACATAAAAGTAAAAGATAGGCCCTTCAAAGAGGAAAGCATCGATTGCTATATTTGTGCTAGAGCTTTTATTTTGAAAACATGAAACAATTTTGTCAACGGTAGTAATAAAGCATATGTATCATGTAAATTATATCTTACAAGTTGCAAGCCTCATGGATAGTATACTAATAGTGCCCGCACCTTGTCCTAATTAGCTTGGACTACCGGGATCATCGCAATACACATGTTTTAACCAAGTGTCACAAAGGGGTACCTCCATGCCGCTCGTACAAAGGTCTAAGGAGAAAGCTCGCATTTTGGATTTCTCGCTTTTGATTATTCTCAACTTAGACATCCATACCGGGACAACATGGACAACGGATAATGGACTCCTCTTTAATGCATAAGCATGTAGCAACAATTAGTGTTCTCATATGAGATTGAGGATATATGTCCAAAACTGAAACTTCCACCATGATTCATGGCTTTAGTTAGCGGCCCAATGTTCTTCTCTAACAATATGCATGCTCTAACCATTAAAGTGGTAGATCTCCCTTACTTCGATACAAGACGGACATGCATAGCAACTCACATGATATTCAACAAAGAGTAGTTGATGGCGTCCCCGTAAAACATGGTTATCGCACAACAAGCAACTTAATAAGAGATAAAGTGCATAAGTACATATTCAATACCACAATAGTTTTTAGGCTATTTGTCCCATGAGCTATATATTGCAAAGGCGAATGATGGAAATTTTAAAGGTAGCACTCAAGCAATTTACTTTGGAATGGCGGAGAAATACCATGTAGTAGGTAGGTATGGTGGACACAAATGGCATAGTGGTTGGCTCAAGGATTTTGGATGCATGAGAAGTATTTCCTCTCGATACAAGGCTTAGGCTAGCAAGGTTATTTAAAACAAACACAAGGATGAACCGGTGCAGCAAAACTCACATAAAAGACATATTGTAAACATTATAAGACTCTACACCGTCTTCCTTGTTGTCCAAACTCTTTACTAGAAATTATCTAGACCTTAGAGAGACCAATTATGCAAACCAAATTTTAGCAAGCTCTATGTATTTCTTCATTAATAGGTGCAAACTATATGATGCAAGAGCTTAAACATGAGCACAACAATTGCCAAGTATCAAATTATCCAATACATTTTAGAATTACTACATGTAGCATTTCCCGATTCCAACCGTATAACAATTTAACGAAGAAGATTCAAGCTTCGCCATGAACATTAAAAGCTAAGAACACATGTGTTCATATGAACCAGCGGAGCGTGTCTCTCTCCCACACAAGCATTTATTCAAACAAAAACAAAAACAAAAACAAACAGACGCTCCAAGTAAAGTACGTAAGATGTGACCGAATAAAAATATAGTTTCAAGGGAGGAACCTGATAAATTTGTCGATGAAGAAGGGGATGCCTTGGGAATCCCCAAGCTTAGACGCTTGAGTCTTCTTAAAATATGCAGGGGTGAACCACCGGGGCATCCCCAAGCTTAGAGCTTTCACTCTCCTTGATCATATTTCATCATTCTCCTCTCTTGATCCTTGAAAACTTCCTCCACACCAAACTCGAAACAACTCATTAGAGGGTTAGTGCATAATAAAAATTAACATGTTCAGAGGTGACACAATCATTCTTAACACTTCTGGACATTGCATAAAGCTACTGGACATTAGTGGAACAAAGAAATTCATCCACCATAGCAAAAGAGGCAATGCGAAATAAAAGGCAGAATCTGTCAAAACAGAACAGTCCATAAAGATGGATTTTATTGAGGCACCAGACTTGCTCAAATGAAAATGCCCAAATTGAATGAAAGTTGCGTACATATCTGAGGATCATGCACGTAAATTGGCATATTTTTCCGAGCTACCTACAGAGAGGCAGGTCGAAATTCGTGACGAAGAAAGAAATCACTATCGCGCAGCAATCCAAATCTAGTATGAACCTTACTATCAAAGACTTTACTTGGCACAACAATGCAATAAACTAAGATAAGGAGAGGTTGCTACAGTAGTAACAACTTCCAAGACTCAAATACAAAATAAAAGTACCGTAGCAAAATAAACACATGAGTTATCTCCCAAGAAGTTCTTTCTTTATAGCCATTAAGATGGGCTCAGCAGTTTTAATGATGCACTCGCAAGAAATAGTAGTTGAAGCAAAAGAAAGCATCAAGAGGCAAATTCAAAACACATTTAAGCCTAACATGCTTCCTATGAAAAGGAATCTTGTAAATAAACAAATTCATGAAGCATGATGCAACAAGCATAGAAAGATAAAACAAGTGTAACTTCGAAAATTTCAGCATATAGAGAGGCATTTTAGTAACATGAAAATTTCTACAACCATATTTTCCTCTCTCATAATAATATCCAGTAGCATCATGAGAAAACTCAACAATATAAGTATCACATAAAACATCTTTATTCACATGCATAAAAGTATCATTACCTTCCACATAAGCATAGTCAATTTTATTGGTAATAGTGGGAGCAAATTCAACAAAGTAGCTATCATTATTATTCTCATCATCAAACATAGGAGGCATATTGTAATCATAATCAAATTTATCCTCCATAACAGGCGGTACTAAAAGACCAATATCATTATAATCATCATATATGGGAGGCATATCATAATCAACATAAACTTTCTCCTCAATACCCGGAGGGCTAAAGAGATCATTTTCATCAAAACCGACCTCCCCAAGCTTAGAATTTTCCATATCATTAGCAACAATGGTGTTCAAAGCGTTCATACTAATATTACTACTAGCATGCAAATAAGATTCCGTAGGTTTTTTAATTTTCGCATCAAACCATCCATGTCTTAAATCAGGAAATAGAATAAGAAGCTCATTGTTGTCCATTATGCCAAACTAGTGTAAACAAGAAACACAAAGATGCAATTGCAGGATCTAAAGGAAATAGCTTCGAGCACACACACACAATGGCGCCAGAAAATTACTTTACCAGGGACCGGAGTATGAGTGCCTTTTACCTTTCCTCCCGGCAACGGCGCCGGAAAAGTGGCTAGTTGCCGGGGTCCGTGTGTGTGTGCCGTTTACCTTTCCTCCCCGGCAACGGCGCCGGAAAAGTGCTTGATGTCTACGGGTGCATCTATTCTTGTAGACGGTGTTGGGCCTCCAAGAGCGAGAGGTTTGTAGAACGGCGGCAAGTTTCCCTTAAGTGGATCACCCAAGGTTTATCGAACTCGGGGAGGAAGAGGTCAAAGATATCCCTATCATGCAACCCCGCAACCACAAAGCAAGAAGTCTCTTGTGTCCCCAACACACCTAATAGGTGCACTAGTTCGGCGAAGAGATAGTGAAATACGAGGTGGTATGAATAAGTATAAGCAGATAGTAACGGCGCCGGAAAAGTGCTTGCCGGCGTGTGGTTGATGGTGGTAATATTGCAGGAAGTACGGATGCGGTAAAACGATAAACAAACAGCGATAGCGATATTTAGGAACAAGGCCTAGGGATCATACTTTCACTAGTGGACACTCTCAACATTGATCACATAACGGAATAAATAGATAGATGCTAGACTCTACACCCTCTTGTTGGATGATGAACACCACTAAGCGTGTAGGATTACACGAACCCTCAATGCCGGAGTTAACAAGCTCCACAATATTCAATGTTCATGCTTAAATAACCTTAGAGTGCATGACAGATCAACATAACCAAACCAAGTACTAACATAGCATGCACACTGTCACCTTCACACTACGAAAGGAGGAATAGATCACATCAATAATATCATAGCAATAGTTAACTTCATAATCTACAAGAGATCACAATCATAGCCTACGCCAAGTACTACACGATGCACACACTGTCACCATTACACTGTGCAGGAGGAATAAACTACTTTAATAACATCACTAGAGTAGCACACGGATAAATTGTGATACAAAACACATTGCAATCATAAAGGGATATAAATAAGCACTTCACTATGCCATTCATAACGAGTGAATAAGTATTCTGTGAAATATAGCCTAAGAGACCCACACGGTGCACACACTTGTCACCTTTACACACGTGGGACAAGGAGTCTCCGGAGATCACATAAGTAAAACCCACTTGACTAGCATAATGACATCTAGATTACAAGCATCATCATATGAATCTCAATCATGTAAGGCAGCTCATGAGATTATTGTATTGAAGTACATAGGAGAGAGATGAACCACATAGCTACCGGTACAGCCCCGAGCCTTGATACGTCTCCGACGTATCGATAATTTCTTATGTTCCATGCCACATTATTGATGATATCTACATGTTTTATGCACACTTTATGTCATATTCGTGCATTTTCTGGAACTAACCTATTAACAAGATGCCGAAGTGCCGGTTCCTGTTTTCTGCTGTTTTTGGTTTCGAAATCCTAGTAACGAAATATTCTCGGAATTGGACGAAATCAACGCCCAGGTTCCTATTTTGCCCGGAAGCATCCAGAACACACGAGAACCGCCAGAGAGGGGGCACAGGCCCACGAGACCATAGGCCGGCGCGGCCTGGGGGTGGCCCGCGCCCCCCTATGGTGTCGCCGCCTCGTTGACCCTCCGACGCCGCCTCTTCGCCTATAAGAAGCCCCTGGACCTAAAACCTCGAGAGCGAAAAAGCCACGGTACGAGAAACCTTCCGGAGCCGCCGCCATCGCGAAGCCAAGATCCGGGGGACAGGAGTCTCCGTTCCGGCACGCCGCCGGGACGGGGAAGTGCCCCGGAAGGCTCCTCCATCGACACCACCGCCATCTTCATCAACGCTGCTCGTCTCCCATGAGGAGGGAGTAGTTCTCCATCGAGGCTCGGGGCTGTACCGGTAGCTATGTGGTTAATCTCTCTCCTATGTGCTTCAATACAATAATCTCATGAGCTGCCTTACATGATTGAGATTCATATGATGATGCTTGTAATCTAGATGTCATTATGCTAGTCAAGTGGGTTTTACTTATGTGATCTCCGGAGACTCCTTGTCCCACGTGTGTAAAGGTGACAGATGTGTGCACCGTGTGGGTCTCTTAGGCTATATTTCACTGAATACTTATTCAACTGTTATGAATGGCATAGTGAAGTGCTTATTTATATCTCTTTATGATTGCAATGTGTTTTGTATCACAATTTATCTATGTGCTACTCTAGTGATGTTATTAAAGTAGTTTTATTCCTCCTGCACGGTGTAATGGTGACGGTGTGTGCATCCGTGTTAGTACTTGGCGTATGCTATGATCATGATCTCTTGTAGATTGTGAAGTTAACTATTGCTATGATAGTATTGATGTGATCTATTCCTCCTACATAGTGTGAAGGTGACAGTGTGCATGCTTGTGTTAGTACTTGGTTTAGTCGTGTTGATCTTTCTTGCACTCTAAGGTTATTTAAATATGAACATTGAATTGTGGAGCTTGTTAACTCCGGCATTGAGGGTTCGTGTAATCCTACGCAATGTGTTCATCATCCAACAAAAGAGTGTAGAGTATGCATTTATCTATTCTGTTATGTGATCAAAGTTGAGAGTGTCCACTAGTGAAAGTCTATTCCCTAGGCCTTGTTCCTAAATATCTGCTATCGTTGCTTGTTTACTATTTTACTTGCGTTACTCATTGCTACCATATTACCACCATCAACTACACGCCGACAAGCTATTTTCTACGGCACCGTTACTACTTGCTCATATTCATTCATACCACCTGTATTTCACTATCTCTTCGCCGAACTAGTGCACCTATTAGGTGTGTTGGGGACACAAGAGACTTCTTGCTTTGTGGTTGCATGGTTGCATGAGAGGGATATCTTTGACCTCTTCCTCCCTGAGTTCGATAAACCTTGGGTGATCCACTTAAGGGAAAGTTGCTGCTTGTTCTACAAACCTCTCGCTCTTGGAGGCCCAACACTTGTCTACAAGAATAGAAGCACCCGTAGACATCAAGCTATTTTACGGCGCCGTTGCTCGGGGAGGAAAGGTAAAAGGCACTCATACTCCGGTTCCGGTGACTTGATTGCTTTTCAGGCGCCGTTGCCGGGAGGAAAGGTAAAAGGTACTCACACTCAGGATCTCGGCTACTAAGCTATTTTCGCCGTTGTAAGTACTCGAGGCTATTTCCTTTAGATCCTGCAATTGCATCTTTTTGTTTCTTGTTTACACTAGTTAGGCATAATGGACAGCAATGAGCTTCTTATTCTATTTCCTGATTTAAGACATGGTTGGTTTGATGCGAAAATTAAAAAACCCATGGAACATATTAGCATGAACACTTTGAATACCATTGTTGCTAATGATATGGAAAATTCTAAGCTTGGGGAAGCTGGCTTTGATGAGCATGATATTTTTAGTCCCCCAAGCATTGAGGAGAAAATTTACTTTGATGATACTTTGCCTCCCATATATGATGATTATAATGATAGTGGTCTTTTGGTGCCACCTACTATGGAGAGTAAATTTTATTGTGATTATACTATGCCTCCTACACTTGATGAGAATAATAATGATAGCTACTTTGTTGAATTTGCTCCCGCTATTACTAATAAAATTGATTATGCTTATGTGGAGAGTAATAATTTTATGCATGAGACTCATGATAAGAAAGCTTTATGTGATGGTTATATTGTTGATTTTTCTCATGACACTACTGAAAGTTATTATGAGAGAGGAAAATATGGTGGTAGAAATTTTCATGTTACTAAAACACCTCTCTATATGCTTAAAATCTTGAAGTTGAGCTTGTCTAGTTTTTCTATGCTTGTTGCATTATGCTTCTTGAACTTGTTTATTTACAAGGTTACTATGCATAGGAAGCATGTTAGACTTAAATGTGTTTTGAATTTGCCTTTTGATGCTCTCTTTTGCTTCAACTACTATTTCTTGCGAGTGCATCATTAAAACTGCTGAGCCCATCTTAATGGCTATAAAGAAAGAACTTCTTGGGAGATAACCCATGTGTTATTTTGCTACAGTACTTTGTTTTATATTTGAGTCTTGGAAGTTGTTTACTACTGTAGCAACCTCTTCTTATCTTAGTTTTGAGTTTTTTTGTGCCAAGTAAAGTCTTTGATAGTAAAGTAAATACTAGATTTGGATTACTGCGTGAAACAGATTTCTTTCTTCGTCACGAATCTGGGTCTAATTCTCTCGTAGGTAACTCAGAAAATTAAGCCAATTTACGTGA
>NC_061513.1:47149216-47175753 GCF_022539505.1 Lolium rigidum | reverse complement strand
TGTCTCCGCCTCTTTCCGTCAGATGAATTGCTAGTGTTCACTACAACTTAAAAAGAGAGTAGACAAGTGAACCCATGAATCCCGGTCCATTTTAAATCATAAGAAACACCTTACCAACCCATTTACCTTGCTTTTATTTTCAGTTATTATTAAATCTGGAAATACCAAAAATACTATCTGTACATACACACACAAACCCAAATACCACTATCCTTTATTTACTTTTATCTAGTTTACTTAAGTTGTTTACTTTACTTTACTTTATTTTACTTTATTTCTTTACTTGCATTTCCTACTACTAATACAAAATCTTGTGCTTGAAAACTACACGGTGGAGTTGGGGACACAAGGCAAGAACTTTATTTTGTAGGTTGCTAGAAGGGGAGAGGAAAAAATTCAGCTTCTAAGCCAATTTCCCGAGAGTTCGATATAAACTCTCGGGTCACCCTTGTGGGGAAAAGACGTTGCTATAATACTCTGCACTTGGAGTCCCAACGAATTGGTACACATGGAGTTGTTGTCATCAAGAAGATTTTCTGGCGCCATTGTCGGGGAATTGTGAGAAGCTACATCACGATGGCTGCAGTGTGGTTAATTCCCACTGCAATTGTCAGAAGCTTTTCCGGCGTTGTTGCATTGCAAGAAGGACATCACATCTAAATCTCCATCACGTTGAAGTGAGTGCATCATATACACCAACTTTGTGCAAACACCTAAGATTAGGGAGGTCGCACCGCTCTGAGATTTTCTTTCTCCTTTAGATTTTCAAAGTAATTTTTTTGTCTTATTTTTTTCCGTCTTTCTCTTTCTTTTCAGTTTTCTCAAAAAACACACATAAAGTACCAACCTTTGGAAACACTACTATGAACTATGCATGAGTTGTTTGCATTTGATAGTTTGATCATATGCCAATTCTGTGATAAACCCTGCCTTTACGGGTCCGGAAGCCGCTATCGCGGAACGGAGCCCGTAAACCAATATGGTCTCTGTTCCGCGCCAGCGATTTTCCGACCCGTAAACATGAGTTCAGTGAGCTGAACTCGGGGTTTTCACTTCGCGTGTTTACGGGCTCGGGCTCTGCTAGAGATGCTCTAAGCCTGGATTGAAGGAGGGCATGTCTCAGTGGGCAGATACTTTGTAATTTTATTCGTAAACTGTGGTCAGGCCTTTCCCACTATTTTTACCTCAAAAAGTTAACAATTATTTATTTATTTATTTTATGGTACTTAATATTTTTATTTTGTATTTGTAAAATTTGTATCTACATATTACTGGCTCCGTTGAAAACTTGAAATGCTGCTCTAAAAATCATGACATATTAATTATAACCTTCCTATCGACCAAAAATTCGAATGAGAGAAATTAATCGAGCCGCAAGATACAATTTGTGACCGATGACTCACTAGAAATTTCGACAAGTCCTGGCATATTAATTATGCACTTTTTGTGGACCACACACTCGTCTCATCTTCGGTAGGTTGGTTGACTTGCATCTATCCGTGTGCCGCTATTGTAGTTTGCACCGGAGAGCGATGATGCTGATGTCTCGGTCGTTATTTGCACGCTGCTGTACACTAGCTTAGCTCCTTTGCTAGGTACTAGAGACTAGAGAGTAGAGACACAGTAGCTCACGTGTCGAGTACTCGAGATAATGTGGTACTCCAGCTCTAGAAAAAGTCCCGTACGCATGGCTTGACGGTTAGCAGCAACTTGTGTGCGAAACTGACGAGAAAAAAATGATCGGTAGGATATAGTCACCCTACTCTTGGCGGAACCAGCGAGAAATTCTTCTAGACAGCCGTGATTGACATGTGTTTTGCCTAAACATAGATTCTTCTTTTGATTGCTCTTGCAAGACATGCTTAATACAAGGGACCTACTTGACAGCCGTGATTGTGTCTTATGTTCTGAGGGCACACGAGAGGACCATATGCATCTGTTTTTCTCATATGATTTTAGTCAAACATTCTGGTGGAGATTGAACTTGGAATGGAAAACGGAGATGAATATCATGGATATATGCTTACTGATGCTAGACAGAGATATCAATTGAGCTGTTTCAAGTAATCCCTCATTGTTGGTTGTTGGAGCATATGGAACCACATGAATATATTCATTTTCGATAACAAGCAAATCAACATGGATGAATGCATGTGTTTCTTCTTGGAGGCTTTTGAGCTAATTAGACATAGAGCTAAGCCTGGATTGAGGGCATGTCTGAGTGGGCGGATACTTTGTAATTTTATTTCCGAACTACTTGTACATATCATTTTATGAAAAATTAGAATGACGCAGTGGGGGTCTTTCCCACTGTTTTTTACGTCAAAAAAGTTAACAAATAATTATTTATATTTATATTATGTTACTCAATATTTTTAACTTTTTAGCGTGTACTCCTAAAAATAAGTATCTACATATTACTGGATCAACGCATGGGATACCATCTTGTTAATTATAACCTTCGTGTGGACGGATAATTTTGATGAGAAAAATCACTCGAGCGGCAGGATGCAATATTTGACCGGTGGGTCTGTTCAAATGTTGATCTAAAAGACATGACATATTAATTATAACCTGCCTATCGACCACAGATTCGAATGAGAAAAATCAGTGGAGCGGCAAAGATACAATTTTTGACCGATGACTCTCTAGAAATTTCGATCTAAACGTCATGGCATATATTAATTATAAACTTCGTGTGGACCACACACTGGGCTCACCTTTGTGAAAACAAATACTAAGTTGACTTGCATGCATCCCTGTACTGTAGTGTGGATCGAGAGCGATGCTGATGTCTCAGGGCATCTCCAGCGGGCGCGACGCGACCGTTTGTGTCCGCCGTGATCAAAAATGCGTCGTGCACCACCTCCAGCGGCGCGACGCAAAGTGACCGGGCCGTCCGCAGAGACGCAAACCTGGCCCAAATATGCGCCAGGTTTGCGTCTCGGCGGATGCTGCGCGGATGCGCAAAGTGTCCGCTCGGTCCTCGCACGGGCCCGCCTGGCGGCGGCACAACTGCTTCGTCTTCAGGCATTACTTCCGGGCGGCGCGCTGCAGCCTTCGCAGGGCTACGTTAATGGCGTGCCTCGGCTTCCGCGAGCGTGCGCAGCTAGTAGACGTTGCACTGGCAGACCATTGAAGGCGATATGGCGTCGGAGCCTTTTAAATGGATGCTGTCGGCGTCCATTTCAACGACCAAACCATTGCCAAATCCCACAGTATCCACCCCACCGACGCCATGGGAAAGAAATGCTGGCCGTTCCGCAAGACGAAGAACGACCAGGAGGCAAGCGGCTCGCGTTCCGGCAAGAAGGCAAGGGTCGGCCGGTACGTCCGCGTTGAGCTCGCGCGGCAGCTATGGGAGGAAAACCGGCATGTGCCATGGCCGGACGCGAACTTGCCGGGAGGGGGCTGGTACCTGAACTCGCGGCGCGTGCCGGTCCCCCCGTGCCGCGCGAGGGCCGAGAGCGGCGGGACGAGGTGCGCCGCCGCCGAGCGATCTTGCCGTCGGATCTGCGGGAGGATGAGGCGTACGCGCTGAACTCCTACAACTGGATTTCATTCGGGACGTGGGAGTTCGACGCGCGCCACCGCGCTGGCTACCTCGGCGACGTGGACTTCTTCGACCGAGAGATCGCCGCAGAAGAAGAAGAGAACGACCAGGAGGACGCGGACGACGAGGAGGACACGGACGAGGATGTCGACATGGTCGACTACGACCACGACGACGGCGGGCCGGCGTGGGATCCGGAGACCCAGCCGCCGGACCTTTCCGAGGATGAGGCCATTGCCATGGCACTGGCCAACAGCGCGCAGGACGAGCTCAACGAGCTCGCTTTGTGGGAGGGGCTCGCAATCCAGCTGCGGGAGTCAGCGCTCGCACAGGGAGGCCGGCGACTCCTCCGACTACGCCGACGTGTTCCAACGACCGCGCTCCGCCTGCTGCTCCGGCGTGGGATCCCTGGCCACAGCCTCCTGCCCATGCGGCGGTACCTCCTCCACCGCCGGCGTACGAGCTTCCATGGCCGACGCCGAAGTTCATTAACCTCGTCAGCGACGACGACCAGTAGGCAGCAGCAACTTTTAGCACGTCTTTATGGCTTTTTTATGTTTTTTTTAACGTAAATTATGGTTGCATGAATGAAAAAGAAAAATTTATGCGTCGCGCCGCTGGAGCCACCCCCCGACGCAAACGGACGCCCGGACGATTTCGACCATTTCGGCCGACGCAAACGGACACGACGCGTCCGTTTCGACGTCCAAAATACGTCGCGCGTCTTACTTTGCACGCTGCTGTATACTAGCTAGCTAGCTCTGTCGCTAGGCAGAGAGAGAGAGAGACTGGAGCTCAGGTGTCAGAGATAATGTGGTACACTCCAGCTCTAGGAAAAGTCCCGTACGTACGCATGAATATTTGACCGGTGGCTCAGTTGAAAAACATGAAATGCTGGTCTAAAAATCATGACATACCATTAATTAATTATAACCTTCCTATCGACCACAAATTCGAATGAGAGAAATTAATCGGGCGGCAAGATACAAGTTTTGGCCGATGACTCTCTAGAAATTTTGATAAGTCCTGGCATATTAATTATAAACTTTTTGCGGACCACACACTCGTCTCATCTTCGTGGCAACAAAATACTACTGTACGTAGGTTGGTTGGCTTGCATGCATGCATCCCTGTGCCGTGTTATGGTAGTAGCTCCGTTGCTAGGTAGAGACAGAGACTGTAGCTCACATGTCGAGATAATGTGGTACTCCAGCTCTAGAAAAATTCCGGCATACATGGCTTGACGGTTAGCAGCAACTTGCGTGCGAAACTGACGAGAAAAATGAGCGGTAGGATGTACTCACGCAGTCACGCTACTCTTGGCCAGTAAGAAACACGAAAGCAACAAAGGAACGGAGTAGTCCCTTTGTGCCATTAGTTGTACGAGCCCTTAATTATTTCTGCTGCCACGCACTCGTCTCTACTAAAAGTCATGTGTACGCATGCATGGTCCACGGTCAGCAGCAACGTGCGTTCGAAATTTGATGAGAAAAATCAGCCAAGCCGTTTGGATATATTATCAACCGATGGTTCTGTAGAAAACCGTTTCAAAAGTTCAGAGATAACCCAGAAGGTTGTTGTATTCGTGCCTCTTGCAGTGCACGGACTATGACTCGACCCCAGAAAGCGTTATTTACAGAGATATCCGTGTCTTCTTGAGGTTCATTTTATGATTTTAACATGTCATTTACTCTTGTACTGGACGGAGTTGTGATAATACTCTATCTGTTCCAATAAATAAGACTTATATTTTTAAAAAGAAAATCAAGTTAAGTAAAGTTTGATCAAATATATTATCTCTCTATCTTCTATTATATACTAAAGTAATGTTGTGATGTTTTCAAGGAACCACGTTGATCCACATCATTAAAAATATACTAATAGTTAGATCATTCTATGGTAATAAGTTAACAAATGATACCGTAATATAAAAAAGTGTCGTGTATCTATTTTTTTTTCTGAAAAAAAATCTCCTACTTATACTACCTCCATCCCAAAGCTTGAGACTTATTTTTCTAAAAAAGTTAAGCCAAGTAAAGTTTAACCAAACTTTTAAAACAATCTATCAATAAATATAATATTTTGTAGATACCATACAACAATATATTTCATCTATTTAATGATATTAATTTTGTATTTTGCATGTTAATGATTTTGGTAAAAACTTAGTCAAACTTGACATAGTTTGACTTTCTAAAAAAATATAAGCCTTAAGCTTTGGGATGATGGTAGTATTGTACACAATCCAACTGCCAATGTTGTTGGTATCACCGTAAATATATCTCTTCCTTGAAAAAAGGTTCTTTAATCTCTCTACATAAATCAATTGAAGACCAAAAAAACCAACACCTTTATTCGTCCCGCAAACCGAATATAGAGCTACTCCTTCTTTACAAGTTAATTGAATTGGGTTTGTTTAGAAACATATTTAGCAATATAGTGAAATACGTATAGATTCATGCATATGTAGACAAAATTAAGTCAATTAATTTAGAACGAAGGAAGTGTGTGCGAGAAATATATTGCCAGCCAATGGATCATAAAAATCTACAAAATACAAAGCTAGAAATATACTGCAAACAAATTAGTCATTAAAAAAACTAACCTTCGTGGTTCTTTTCTATGGCCGAATACAGAGCTATGCGTCTATGCCCGAGAGATTTAATGAAAATTCGTCGGTGGTAGAGATCTGTCATTCTATTTGACACGGAATATATTAAGTGACCTCACTCACGGAAATTCAATTCGGCTCTCAGGTGCGTATGCTCCCTCTACCAAGAAAACATATTTTGAAGTGTGGAAAAATTTTGACAAAAAATTCTACATGTACATCTCCATAATATATGTGTGTGCGTCAAGTTTCACGAAAAAATAATATTTTTGTGGCCTATGTAAAAAAGAGAAAACTTATCCTGTGAAAAGCATTGTTTTTAGCTCTGAATTTTATCTTTTTTATACACGTCACATGATAAGTTTATTTTTTATGAAACAACTTTGTGAGCGCTTAGCACGTGAAGATGTATGTGCGGATTTTTTGTTTCATTTTTTTGAAATTTAAAATATGTGTAAGATGCATTTCAAAATATAGGGAGCAGATGCTCCCATGTTCCAAAACACCACTCCCCCTCACTCACGATATCTATAGTTCTTTTCTTCCGCAATGGATCAGCCCTGAAATAAGTACCCATTTACAGTATATCTTATCATCACATGTCCGTAATCTATGGCCGAGTCCCTTCCTAAAGAAAAAAGAAAAGATGCGCGTGTTCTGGCTCGCAGCTAGGTAGGTCTCCCGTAGTATCATATAAGGTCGGGCGTGGAACATGTCTCTCTCTCTCCGTAGAATAGCTTAAGCCCGTTCAATAAAAATGTGTCGTTGGCTAGCTAGCTGTTACTTAGGGCATGCCCAATGCACTGCCCTAGAGCTACTGCTTCACACCTTTAACTAGAGTCGGATGGTCCAAAGTAGGTTCGGATGTGGAGGCAGCCTCCTCTTCAGGAAGTGGGATCTTAAGCCTTAAAGTATACTTTTTGGAGAGAGAAAGAGATAAATAGTGTCATATTTGTGGGGTCACTTCTCTCTTTTTTCTAACTAAAGTTGTAGCTTCCATTGGAAATATAAAATTAACCATGTTGCTTCTGACAACTTTTTTACATGAAGCGGCTAGTTGTGTATGCCACCATTGCTCATGCCCTTAGGAAAAATGTATAATTAAACCTGCACGCTAGAACGTGGTACTTTCAGTGGGAAGATCGATGTGCAAGAATATAAAGTACAAACTGGTCAACATTTACATAGTCAGTGTACTATTCTACAGATGTGGATGGTTAAGACAACTACATTTCTAATTTGATTACAAAGCATAAACAAAGATACAAATATTCGGGAAACTCGATTTACTATAATATTCCGCTAAGTTCCCTCACACCAAACATATAAAATCTTCAAAATTTTGAATATTAAATAGAAAAACACACAACACTTGATCATCTCTTGTACTTAGTTTCAGCACGTTTCATCGACAAATTTACCCATTTAGCTTTTACCTTAAGCTTATATGAATTAAAAAAATAAGAGCATTACCCTTGTGTGCATAAGCAGAGAAGTACATTAGTTGTGTTGAATGCCGTCGAAGCTGAACAAGTGACTATTGAGTTAAAGTTGTCTAAATTGTGATTCTGAATCGGATCGGAACCTCTATGGTAGGATCGCAGGCCGTAGGATCTTGACTTCCAGAATAAAATCTTAGATTCTACCATGCGGAATCGTGCAATCGTTCCACTTAGTTTGGGTCATAAAGTCATATAATCGCATAGTAGAATCATGATTCTGACAACTATGATTAAGTGTATACTTTGTTGCCTTCTCATTGAAAGATGTGTCCAACTATATATACATGGAGGAAAAGAATACAACCCTACATTCAAACTGTTCTCGATACCTTTACGAGCTACTGTTGTGAGGTGAATCAATGTATATATAGTTGGACATAGAGGTGAATCAATGTATATATAGTTGAATCAATGTATATATAGTTTGAATGTAGGGTTGTATTCTTTTCCTCCAAACTTGTGGCCTGCTGTGAGCAAGTATTGACCGGTGAATCAAACTTGTGGCCTGCTGTGAGCAAGTATTGACCGGTGTATTGTCACAAAAAGGAAAATATTGTCACAAAAAGGAAAGTATTGACCGGTGTATTGTCACAAAAAGGAAAATATTGTCACAAAAAGGAAAGTATTGACCGACTGTTATCCACGCTTGTCGACTTCCGTGCAGTTGTACAGCAACGGACTTGCATTTGCACTCCCTTTAGTCCCTTGCTAGGTTTTTCTTTTGACGTTGAACAGCAGGAGGTGTGTCGTGACTTCCATGCTGGTGTACAGTAACGGATTTGCAGTTGCACAACTTGCACTCCCTTGGTAGGCTTTTTGAATCACCTGTCGAGAAACTTGATACCGAATACTGACAAATGAAGAGGTTGAATTTGGCAATTCACAGTGCTTATAAAAGCTGAGCCTCACTCTTCCAGTTTCCATGCAAAAAAGCAAAAGGTGCACCCTATACCTAGCTAATAGACCAAACGCATCCTCATGGTCATGGAGATGGAGCCAAGCTCAGCCACTCTCTTCTTCCTCTCTGTCGTCACACTTGTCATCCTTGTGTCCCTAGTTAGCCGCAAACCTTCCATCAAGCTGAGGCGGCCTCCCGGTCCACGTGATCTGCCGTTCGTCGGGAGCCTCCACCACCTCCTCACGTCACAGCCGCATGTTGCTCTCCGGGACCTGGCCAAGACGCACGGCCCGGTGATGCGTCTACGGCTGGGCCAGGTCGAGGCCGTCGTGGTCTCCTCGTCGGCGGCGGCGCAAGAGGTGCTCCGCGACAATGACCTTTCCTTTGCGTCGCGGCCGAACCTCCTGGCCACGGAGATCATGTGCTACGGTAACCTCGACGTTGCCTTTGCGCCCTACGGCGCCTACTGGCGGGCGCTGAAGAAGCTCTGCGTGCTGGAGCTGCTCAGCTCGCGCAAGGTGCGTCAGTTCAAGCCCGTCAGGGACAGCGAGACCATGTCGCTCATTAAGGAGATCTGCGCCGCTGGTAAAGGGGGCAAGCCGGTGAAACTACGCAGCCTGCTCGTAAAGTGCACCAGCTCCGTCACCGGTAAGGCAACTTTCGGCGAGCGTTGCGACATCGACCTCCGGGAGCAGTTTATGGCCGCCATGGAGGTGGCGCAGATTCACAGCTCGGGCTTCTGCGTGGGGGACCTCTTCCCTTCTCTCGGGTTCCTCGACGTCGCCACTGGGATGAGATACCAGCTCTGGCGAGCTCGGAAGCAGCTCGACAACGTGGTTGACAAGATCATCAGAGACTGCGAGGCACGACGAGAGGAGAAGAAGTCAACGCCCACAGGAGATGAAGACCTTCTAAGCCTCATGCTTAGGATAAGGGACGAGGGGGGTAGTGATTTTCCCATCGAAACCATAAACATCAAGGCAATCATTGTGGTAAGGAGTTAAATACTCTGGAAAAAAATTGGAAGGACACAAATTCTATTTGTAGTAATACTTTTGTTTATGTCTTTCTTTTGTTAGGATTTGTTCACGGCAGGGACAGAGACAACATCATCTACCGCAGAGTTTGTCATGTCAGAACTCATGAGAAACCCGAAGGTGATGAAAAAGGCACAAGAGGAGGTGCGGCGAATGATGGAGAACAAAAGCCCACAAGATCATGAGAACCACATGGACGAACTACCCTACTTGAGGATGGTGATCAAGGAGACCATGAGGCTACACCCCGTCGTGCCGCTCCTACTCCCTCGCCTTTGTAGGGAGAGCTGCCACGTCGGCGGGTTTGAGATTGCTAAGGGCACCAGGGTCATCATCAACGCGTGGGCGTTAGCAACGAGCCCTGAGAATTGGAACGAACCTGAGGAATTCATGCCAGAGAGGTTCGAAGATAGCGTTGTTGTCAACGATAAAGGTACCCAGTTCAAGTTAATGCCGTTTGGAGGCGGGAGGAGGATGTGCCCTGGTGATGGCTTTGCACTAGCCACGTTGGAGCTCATGGTGGCACGACTTCTGTACTATTTTGAATGGAGCTTGCCAGACGGAATGAGACCAGATGAGCTAGACATGGATGTGAAAGTGGGCACCACATCAAGGAGAAGAAACGAGTTGCGCGTAGTGGCATTGCCATGCAGTATTCCAATAGAAATTTGAATATCTCAAAAACTTATCTTAAAATGTTGATGGAGGCAATAAGTACATGATTTAAAATATAGATAAAACATAGTATGCTATTAAAATGTGTGACGTAAAATGTAAACAATAAGACAGCGAGTGTGTAAGTTTAAAGCATGTTCACAAGTATTAAGGTTGGAAACCAGGGTTTGGCTCACTAGGCCATTGGACATAGTTTGTATTCCTATAATTTATATATTTATTATGTTATCAAAGTAGTAGACTTTGTAAGACTTTCTCCGGCTGAGATTTTCCCAAGTAAATGAAACGTTTCATTTTCAGTGAACTTTGAGATTTCTTGTTACATAAACAATCTACAATAAACAAGAAAAATAATTAGAACACATAAAACAAAGGAACAAGAGGTGTATAGCTAGAAAGACAGAATAAGAAAGGCCCGTGCAAATATCCAACCTTAAATGCTTTTTTTTTTTTGCAAAAAGGGGACCGAAGCCGCGGCCTTTGCACGAATCACGAATCGATGAATATAGCATTTTATTGCACTATTGAGAGTTTCAGAGTCTTAAAGTGTTATAGATCACAAATGATGTACAATTGTACATATAAATCAACTAGCGAAAAAAAAACAATGCACTTAAGGATCATGTAAATGTCTAGCAAGCCTCGAGGCACCTTGGTTGTAGATAGGCAGTGCAACCATCTCCAGACTGCTCCATCTAGAACCCATATGTACCTGTTGCGCCGGCACGTAGGCCAACTCACAGATCCAATGAGTAGCCATACAGATTACCTGTAAAGACCATATCATTTCTATAATTCACAAAAAGATCTTGATCCTTAGCGAGATTATCCTCAATAATTCAAAACTCCATTGAAACCATTTTAATTTCCCTTACCACTCCCGGAATTCCGACCTACGCTGTGAACACAAAGAACGCGGCAAAGGGGCTGCGGAACACATCAAAGGCTTTACCGTATGTCGACACACGACAAAGAATAGCCAGCATAGATCCATACGGTAAATTATTTTGTTGTGTGTTTTTCGATGTGAACACGACAAACTCATTTGCCACATGTTTCCCCACGATGCACGACAGACAAAAGCGACTTGACGGTGTGCTTGGAGCTGATGGAGCTCACAGCTTTATCGTGCACCTAGTAAAAACACACAGCGAATTTTCAGACTGTGCCGTGTTCACCGCGTCATGCACGGCAGAGAAACTCCACGTGTGCCCTCGCTTTGCCGAGTGTCCACTAGGCCGGCAGACGATGAAGGTTGTGGCCTTTCCGTGTGTCAACTAGACCGTCACACGGCAAAGGTCCGTGCTTTTACTTGTGTCAATTGGGCCGACACATGGCAAAGACACTTCCCAGGTTGGCCGGCCGAGCCCGGAAACTACAGGTTGCCGCCACGTGGCCACTTTTCCGTGTTTTCCTCAATCCGGGTTTCGAATGGATTCTTGTGCCAATCTATGGGGCTGCCCAAGACCCGCATAAAGCTGAATTTTTGGCGGAATTAGTGCGAACATGTGAGTCTGAAACATTACCTATGTTGGTAGGTGGTGATTTCAATATTATACAGAAACGAGAAGAAATAAACAATGATAATTTTAAGGCTCACTGTCCTTTTGTCTTTAATGCAATTATTGAACATTTGAACTTGTGTGAAATTGCTCTATCGGGGAGACAGTTTACGTGGGCGAGTCGTAGAGATGAACCAACTTATGAGAAACTAGATAGAGTCCTAGCTTCCATCTCTTGGGAACAAAAAAATTCCTTAGTCACTATTCGTGCATTGACAAGGGCGGATTCCGACCATACACCGATATTTATTGATTCAGGGGTGAAAGTACACTTGGGTAATAAGCCAAAATTTTCCTTTGAGTTGCATTGGCTGCGATAAGAAGGTTTTTACGATATGATTGAAAATAGTGTAATTCGGTTATGGTAGGTTTGAATCCGATGGATGTTTGGTTGAATAAACTAAGGCACATTAGAAAATTTCTGAAAGGATGGGAAAAAAATCAAAGTGGGAAATATAAAAAAGAGAAGGAGAGATTATTAGGTATTATTGATCATTTAGATGTGAAAGCTGAAAAAAATAACTTGACTTTGTCGGAAAGGGAAGTTCTAAACAATGCACATGAGAATCTAAACAAATTAAGAAGAGAAGAGGAGTCTAAGTGGGTTCAAAGAGCGAAAGTTAAACATATTCAAGAAGGGGGGAATAATACGAGATACTTCCACTTGATTGCAAATGGGAAGCATCGAAAAAAGAAAAAAATTCAATTAGAACAACAAGAAGGAATCATTGTCGGTGAAGATAATCTGAAGGTCTATATTATTGAATTTTATAAGAAATTGTTTGAGGCACCGACATCAAATAATATTTCTTTAGTTGAGGAGGAGGTGCAGGACATTCCTCAGATCTCGAATGTCGAGAATGAGATTTTGGCAGCTCCTTTTTCCGAGGAAGAGGTTTATGAGTTGATCTCACAGATGGAACATAATAAAGCTCCCGGGCCTGATGGTTTCCCGGCGGAGTTTTATCAAAAAATTTGGGGAATAATAAAAGATGACTTGATGGCGCTTTTTAATGAATTCAGTAATGGGGAGTTGCCTCTTTATAAACTGAATTTGGGCGTAATCACATTATTACCTAAGAAAGAGGATGCGGTCCAAATACAACAATATAGACCAATTTGCTTACTTAATGTGTGTTTCAAAATATTCACTAAAGCGGGTACAAATCGTATAACGGGGATTGCTCCAAGAGCTATAAAACCAACACAATCTGCTTTTATGCTAGGGAGAAATATCTTAGAAGGGGTGATCATTCTTCATGAAACTATTCATGAGTTACATAGTAAGAAAATGGATGGGGTTTTGTTCAAGATTGATTTTGAAAAGGCATACGATAAAGTAAAATGGCCATTTTTGCGACAAACTTTGAGAATGAAGGGATTTGCTCCAGAATGGTGCAGAGTGGTTCAACAATTTATTCAAGGGGGGAGTGTTGGTGTAAAGGTAAATGATGACATTGGTTATTATTTTCAGACAAGAAAATGTTTAAGGCAAGGAGATCCGTTGTCTCCAATGCTCTTTAATATTGTAGTGGATATGCTAGCCATCATAATTGAACGAGCAAAAGATGATGGTCAAGTTGGGGGGGGGGGCTTATTCCTCATCTTGTTGAGGGTGGCATCTCTATATTACAATATGCTGATGATACAATCCTTTTTTTTGAGCATGACCTCTCGAAAGCTGCTAATATGAAGTTAATTCTATGTCTATTTGAAGAGCTTTCAGGACTTAAAATTAATTTCCACAAGAGTGCGATTTTTTGTTTTGGTAAGGCAAAGGATGAGGTCGGTCAGTACAAGCAGATATTTGGATGTGATGTTGGTTCCCTACCTTTTCGGTACTTAGGTATTCCTATTCATTACAAAAAAACTCAGAAATTCTGATTAGTATCCAGTGGAGACCCGATTTGAAAGTAAATTGGGATGCTGGAAAGGAAAATTACTATCCTATGGGGATAGACTTGTTCTTATCAATTCAGTTATAACAAGCCTACCTATGTTTATGTTGTCCTTTCTAGAGATACCTGTTGGGGTAAGGAAAAGACTAGACTTTTATAGGTCGAGATTTTTTTGGCAATACGATGAAAATGAGAGAAAATATAGACTTACAAAATGGAATATTGTTTGCCGTCCCAAAGATCAAGGGGGGTTAGGTATTGAGTTTCTCGAACTCAAAAATAGATGTTTATTGAGTAAGTGGCTTTTTAAACTTATTAACGGGGACGAGGTGTGGCGAGAATTGCTACATAATAAATACCTAAGACAAAAGACCTTATCTGAGGTGAAAGCTAGACCTACAGACTCTCCCTTTTTGAAGGGACTGATGGGTGTTAAAGACGATTTCTTTAGTAGAGGTTTTTTCAACGTTGGTAATGGAGCAAATACTCGTTTTTGGGAAGATACTTGGTTGGAAAAAACACCGCTAGCACAGCAGTATCCATCTTTATATAATATTGTGCATCACAAGAATGTAACGGTAGCTCATGTGTTAGCTCAAACACCGCTGAATATAAGTTTCAGAAGGTTATTAGTGGGTAACAAATAGACTTTGTGGTTTCAGTTATGCAGAAAACTTATGATGGTTAATCTAAATGGAGAGAATGATAGATTTGTTTGGAGTTTGACAACCAATGGTTTGTTTACGGTCAAATCTATGTATGAGGATCTTATGAATGACCACACACCCTTTTTGAGAAAGTACCTATGGAAAGTTAAAGTCCCCCTTAGGATAAAAATATTTATGTGGTTTCTAAGTAATAAGGTTTTGTTTACTAAAAATAATTTGGCTAAACATCGATGAAATGGGTGTACGAAATGTGTTTTTTTGCGGTGAGCAGGAGACTATTGAACACCTTTTCATAACTTGTCCTTTAGCCAAACGACTTTGGCGCACGGTTAATTTCACATATGATCTTCCACCTCCAACCAATATTACGAATATGTTTGGTAATTGGTTAAATGGAGTTGATAGACAATCTAAGGCATTCATCCGTATTGGGGTTTCTGCCTTATGTTGGTCTATATGTAGGGCGAGAAATGATATTATTTTTAACAAAAACAATCTTTCCACTTTTTGCAGGTTATCCTTATGGTGTCACACTGGGTTCAGCTGTGGGCTCTGCTTTCACCGGAGGGGCAGCGGGATGTTATGGCTACTGGATGCACACGGCTCCAGATGGTCGCTCAGGATATCTTGTGCCAGGCTGGTTGGCAACATACTAGGCGTCTACTTTGATATGTAGTACCTTTTTGTTTTGTTTATTTCGCTGGTTGATTCTTGTATCAACTCTGGGCGATGCTTGAGATGTTTTAAACCTTGTACTCGTAACTTTTTTAATAAAAGGCCGTGTGCATCATCATGATGCAGAAGCCGGGGGTTTTATTCCCCATTTCGAAAAAAACAAAAATATATTTTCATAGAAATTTACTTGATTTACAAATACATGACAACAAATGATTTAAATATGTAACAAAATAGTTCCCAAGTCAATCACTACATCAAACATGATATTAAAGTTTACTAGTTGAATGCATGTATGTTGCCACGGTCTAACAATTTCTCACACTTAATGTCAATATAATACACGCGAAATTCATGCGTATATAACATTAGTCACATAGTATTTAAAAAATCTTTAAGATTTTATTTTAATTCAAGTGTAATAAATTCAATAAATGTTACCATATAATGTAACACCACATGAATAGAAAGAAAGACCTAATTTATTACTCCTTCCATCCCATAATGATAAGATGTTACTATAAGTTGAGTATATTGTTTGTTATAACGTACTCCCTCAGTTCCTAAATATAAGATATATAGTTTCTGGCACGGAAATTAAAGAATGCAACGGAAAAATTACACCATGTTTAGGCGGGATTAACCTTAGGCAATTAACATAAACTAATAGAAAAAATTGCATAAGATAAGAAAACATAATCAAATTTCTAAAAATATTGTCCATACAAGTGGTGCAAAGCAATACACCTTATATTCTGGATTTTTCTCAAAAAACTATATGGTTTATATCTAGAAAGGGAGGGAGTATTATATTGTACTAAGCCAATATAAATACAAAACAAAATCTGACTAATATCTCTTACTGAACACAAAGAATAGATCTAGTAAGATATGTGTGTCAAGGACAACTCCTCGCGTGGACATGCCTCAGAGCATCATCACAAGCATCTAGTATTCTAGGAGACCCTGATATGGTGACTGCGGAAGGCTATGTGTGTTCCGTTCCGGTGGACGGCTCCACAGTTCCTATCGAGGATGCCCTCTGGTTGTAGCAGGAAAGTTCTCCAGTCGGTGCATGCACTCGGGAAACCTCTACCCACGTGTGGTCGTCCGTTGCCAATGTCATACCGTGCCGTCCTCGGCCGAGAGGTGCGAGCGAGAGGTGACGGTGGTGGCCGAGCATCACCTGCCATCACAATCGGTGGACTGCCTTCGTCGCATATGTAGTGTGTGCAGTGTCCGGCCAACAGCTTAGGAAAATAGCTACATAAAAAATACCAGTGAGAAGCAGAGTTCAGTAGACTGAACTTCATTCCGCAATCAATTATCTGCACTCTGGCACGACTGTTATCTGCTAAGACCAAGGTTTACATGAATAAGAAAAGAGAACAAGAACAAAATAACATGTATTTGATGAAAAAATCTATGGGATTTGGTGGTGTGTCGCCATAGAATAATAGTTTTTTTATTATACACTGATCAAACAATTGTTTCCATTCAAAATTATTTTATACCAGTCAGCTATTCTATCCAAATATTCTCAGCTATGATCTGTAGTAAAAATAATAGTATGTGAGGAAGTCATGACTCCCGAGAAAGAAAGTGCATAATGTAAAAGATGATCTTGCCGTCGGACTAATGTATACCATAAATAACATAGTTGTGAATAAAATCACCACATAAAGATAAATCATCTAATGAGCTTATGGTATCATCTATTTATTTTACATCATCATGATCCTCCCATAAATTAGACAAACTTATATCACATAGAGGATCAACATCAATAATATAAGAAGGGGTGTTCATAGGAATTTGTGTGTTATCATTGTTGGGAGTTGGAGATGGGTAGCTACTCCATTCTTCCTCCACTTGTTCTTCTTCATCCTCTTCTTGGAGTTGAATGGGCATCCCCAAACTTATGCTTTTGTCATCCTCCTTATTTTGTTCTTCCTTGGCACTCTCAACATGATTTCTTGCATTCAAATAATCAGTACGGAGAGGAATACTCAATCTTCTAACATATCCAAAAAGTAACTTTGTGACATCATTGGAAGCCATTTTTATTTTTATATTTTCAATTTTTATGGGTTTTATATTTTATAACAATGTACTAAAGTAACTAGCAACACAAGCAAGAATAGAAGCCTAGCACCACCGTCCCTGGCAACGGTGCCAGAAAAGTATCTTAACCCCAAGTGTAGGGAATCACCGCAGTACAATTCAATAAGTATTTGAGTGTCGAACCCACGAGGAGCTGAAGGTAAACTATCTATTCTCTAAAGCTCTATAACCGACTTCTATGGCCTTCTATAGTGTGTTTGTGTGTTTGAAAAGGTTTCTACTATAAAACTATAAATGCTGAAAAATAAAATGCAAGAATTAAAACTGATGCAAGATAAGTAAAGTGATATGAAGTGCAGTAAGATGAAGTAACTCAAGGGAGTAAGTGTTCTGGCAAATTGCAATTTCATTTGTGTGGTTTTCACAATTTGTGAAGCTTAGCATAGTCTTTTTGGAGTTTCTTCTAGAGAGGAGCCATAGATAGGTGCAACCATTAATATGAGCAAATACACCCCTAGTGATTGATCCCAAGACCAGTTAAGAGAAAACAAGAGAATTATTAAGACATAAAGTCCAACCACCGCTGTAAGTTTAATGGTCCCCATAGTTATACCCCCTGTTGCTTAACCATGAATTAATATAACATGAATCTAAGAATTGGGACATGGTTTATGTCAAGCTCCAGCTATCCCTCCTCCTATCATCATGCAACGGTGACAACCTCATGCATTCCCCAACATATGTGAGCACTCATATATCAGTACAAGATATCATCACAGAAGATAACAAATATTTGTATGCAACCATCAACAAATTATCTCATAATTGCCAAGAACAAGTCACTATCAAACAATGACATAGAGGTACAATACATCATGGGAAAATGGTAGATTGCCTCACACATCATGTTTTCCAAGAGATTAAAAAGGGTAGATGAAGATGGTGCTGAGGGTGTTGATGAATATGATGATGATGACCACGCTGGAGGGGGTTGGAGTCCACCGAAGGCGATTCCGGTAGCGTTTCCCCCCTCCGATCTCGCCGGTGGTGGCTTGCTGACTCTATGTTTATGTGTTTTTGATCTCGGCCACCGTCTTTGTCCAGGAAGCCTTGCGAAATCATATATATATATATATATATATATATATATATATATGGGTTTTCAGTTCAAACGAAGTCTGTGGGTGAAAGATTGATGCGAATCAGACGGTCGAAGGGGAAAATACCCAAGGTGGCGCGCCCTAGGGAAGTGGGCACGCCACATGGTCTTTTTCCCAGCCCATTGACAACCTGGTGTCCTACTTTATCTCATTTTGTTCGTATCAAAATTTCCGAAGCGTGGCTCTGATCTTGCCCTTTTTCGAGTCCCGTAGTTCCTAGAAAGTTAAAAATACTAACGGAAGGCATTTTTTGCTAGACATAGTTAAAACTAGAGGAGAGTGGATTATTTATAAAATCGCCCAAAACAATATAAAACATGGAAATAACATTATATAAGATGCAAATATGTGGGAATATGTGTAAATAAACTACAAAGTTCATGTATGCATTTTACATGCATCAGTGTATCAGGTACTTTCATTCTACTAAAGTAACTTAAAGGCGAGGGATTCAAAGTGAAATAACTATTGCGATTGGCGGTGGTGCTATTGTCAAAGACAAAGTGGTGGAACCACTCATCCCGAGTCACAAGCTATACTCAAGGTTCATCAAACGGAAAGTTACCCGATCGACTCCGTGTTGTTCTTCCTCGGGGACATGGTACCTTCCCACCGTATGCTCCAAGGTGCTAAGGAACTCGAGTGTCAAGCAGCGATAGGTGGTGGCCTCCTGAAAAACAGATTGAAAAAAACCAACATTTGTTGAAAGCATGGTTTAGGCCTAGTTGGTTCAGAATATGGGGGCACACCCATTTGGTAGACTTGATCTCGCGATTCTTATGGCGGTTGAAATAGTTGATATGAAAGGGATCATCGAACTCGATGCCAAATGTTGCAGGTTTGTTGTGCGGCTTGTGCAACCATGGCGCCTGCGCGGCTCATCCTCGTATTCATCTAAAATTTAACACAATTAAATCATTAACTAAACAAAAATTTGATCCGGTAGAAATAAGCATGGAATGACCCTGAACACATACCACAAAAGAATCTCCTCAAGTTTCAAAGTCTAGTGATACGTCCATTTTGCATCACTATTTTATATCATAATTTACTGTTATTCATTGATATATTTCATATTTAGAGATGATACTTATGTTATTTCACCTATTTTGCATGTTTCATGATTATTGGAGAATCACTCACCGGAGTCGGGATTCTGCTGGAAAAAGCACCGTCGAATGCAATATTTACGAAGATCAACAACTGACGGAAATTACACCGAAGGTCTTATTTCTCCAGAAGAAGGAGCCAGCAAAAAGGAGGGACCGAGGAGGGCCGCCATGGCCCCCCCCATAGGCCGGCGCGGGCTCCACCCTGGCCACGCCGCCTTGTGGGGAGGGGGCCCACAACCCCCCTCGGCCGCCTCTCTTTCGCGTACTTCATCTACCCGAAAACCTAAGGTGCGGGGCATAATCGCGAGGAGACACAGCCGCCTCTGCGGGGCGGAAAACACCAAAGAGAAAAGAGCTCTCCGGCAGGCTGAAATCCGCCGGGGAAATTCCCTCCCGAAGGGGGAAATCGACCCATCGTCACCGTCATCGAGCTGGACTTCATTGGGATCATCATCACCATCATCTCCACCACCGTCACCGTCATCTCCACCGCTGCACCTCGTCACCGCTGTAACATCTAGGGTTGAATCTTGATTATTTCATAGGGGAAACTCTCCCGGTATTGATTACTCCTTGTTATTGATGCTATTGAGTGAAACCATTGAATCAAGGTTTATGTTCAGATTGTTATTCATCATCATATCACCTCTGATCATGTTCCATATGATGTCTCGTGAGTAGTTCGTTTAGTTCTTGAGGACATGGGTGAAGTCTAAATGTTAGTAGTGAACTATGTTGAGTAATATTTAATGGTTTGATATTTAAGTTGTGGTGTTATTCTTCTAGTGGTGTCATGTGAACGTCGACTACATGATACTTCACCTTTATGGGCCTAGGGGAATGCATCTTGTATTCGTTTGCTAATTGTGGGGTTGCCGGAGTGACAAGCAACTTGAACCCCCGTTGGTATATCGATGCGGGAGGGATAGCAGGATCTCGCAGTTTAAGGCTGTGGTTAGATTTATCTTAATTACTTTCTTGTATTTGCGGATGCTTGCAAGGGGTATAATCACAAGTATGTATTAGTCCTAGGAAGGGCGATGCATTAGCATAGGTTCACCCACACAACACTTATCAAAACAATAAAGATTAATCAACTATATGAAGCGAAAGCACTAGACTAAATTCCCGTGTGTCCTCAAGAACGTTTGGTCATCATAAGTAAACAAACAGGCTTGACCTTTGTGCTAAAAAGTATTGGGTCACTCGCTGCAATTATTACTCTCGCATTTTACTTACTTGTACTTTATTTATCTGCTATATCAAAACCCCCTGAATACTTGTCTATGATCATTTACAGTGAATCCTTCATCGAAACTGCTTGTCAACACCTTCTGCTCCTCGTTGGGTTCGACACTCTTATTTATCGAAAGTACTACGATACACCCCCTATACTTGTGGGTCATCAAGACTATTTTCTGGCGCCGTTGCCGGGGAGTGAAGCGCTATTTTCTGGCGCCGTTGCCGGGGAGTGAAGCGCTATTGGTAAGTGGAATTGGTAAGGGAAACTTTTACTGTACGTCCTGATTTTGTTTCTGCCTGCTGCTATAATTCATTATGGAGAGATCTTCTCTTGAATTCCTATTTGGAAAATCTACTACTACTGCAAAGGTAGTGGATGAGGCGCCAGGTGAGAAAGAGGTTCCATACAAAATACCTATGAAAATTATTGAACGTGTTGTGGATAACCGCTATGAAGGGGATGGAACTGTCCATCCTGGAGATCATTTACTGTTTTTACATGAATTATGCGGGTTATTCAAGTGTGCAGGTATTGCTATGGATGAAGTTAGGAAGAAACTATTCTCTATATCGTTGTCTGGTAAAGCGGCGCATTGGTATAAATTGCTGAAGAATGGGGATTCTCTTGATTGGAAGGATATTGTGCCTCTATTTTATTCTAAATTCTATCCTCCAAGTGAAATTCACAAAGACCAGAACCGCATATATAATTTCTGGCCTCATGATGGAGAGAGTATTGCCCAAGCATGGGGGAGATTGAAGTCTTTAATGCTCAAATGCCCCATTCATGAGCTTCCTGGTAATATCATTATTGATAATTTCTATGCAAGACTTTCTTTTCAAAATAAAACCTTGCTGGATACTACTTGTTCTGGATCATTTACACGCAACAAAGAAGTAATGGGACCTTCTTGATCGGATTCAGGAGAATACTGAAGGATGGGAGAACGACAAAGATAGAGAGTCAAGTATAAATTATGATTATGAATGCATTGAAACTTTTATGGATACTGATAAATTTCGTAATATGAGTGCTACTTACGGTCTCGACCTATAGATAAATGTGTTGAAATTAAAACTGTTGATCATATTCTTCCTGAAGCTTATATTGAAAAAACTCCTTTTCCTGCTAAAATGAAGGAGTATTCTGTTATAACTAGTGCGGTTAATAAAAGTGCAAAGAAACCTATAGAACCTGAAGAGCAAATAAAGGTTGAACCTGCTATTGCAATAGTTAAAGATCTTGTGACTGAAAATGTAGAAGATGGTCATATCATATTATGTGAAGATGCTTCTAATATTGTTTCGCATCCTAATAAGTCTAGGAAAGCCAGTGTTCCTACGCTCTCTGTTAGAATTGGTGATCATTGTTATTATGGTTTATGCGACATTGGTGCAAGTATTAGTGCCATTCCTTATGAGCTTTACACGGAAATCATGCATGAAATTGGTTCTTGTGAACTTGAAGATATTGATGTGGTTATTCGGCTAGCTAATAGAGAAACTATCTCTCCTATTGGTATTGTTCGAGATGTGGAAGTTCTATGTGGTAAGATTAAATATCCTGCTGACTTTTTGGTACTTGGTTCTGCTGCTAGTAAGTCTTGTCCTATTATTTTTGGTAGACCTTTTCTAAATACTTGTGGAGCTGTTATAGATTTCAAGAAGGAGAAAATTGTAACTAAATTTGCTGGTGAATCTTATGAGTTTAATTTCTCTAAATTTGCCAAAACTCCTTATAAAGCTGATTTGCCTAATAATGATTTTAGAGTTGAATAGTGTGCATCTATTGCTCTTGCTCCTAATAATCCTTTGCAGCAACATTTGGAGGATAGTGAGAGTGAAGTCTTTAGGGAAGAAAGGAATGAGCTTGATGAATTTTTCCTTCGTCAACCTATTCTTAAACATGACTTGCCGGTTGAAGATCTAGGTACAACACCACCACCAAAGGAAGATCCTGTTTTTGATTTAAAACCGTTGCCTGATAATCTTAAGTATGCTCATATTGATGATAAGAAAATATATCCTGTTATTATTAGTTCTAAGCTTTCAGATTTTGAGGAAGAAAGGTTATTGGAAATATTGAAGAAACACCGAGGAGCTATTGGCTACACTCTTGATGATTTGAAGGGGATTTCTCCCTCTATTTGCCAACACGCCATCAACATGGAAGATGATGCAAAGCGTGTTGTTGAACATCAGCTCGTCTAATTCCTAAGATGAAGGATGTGGTAAGGAATGAGGTATTAAAACTTCTTGAAGCAGGTATTGTATATCCTATTGCTGATAGTAGATGGGTTAGTCCTGTGCATTGTGTTCCTAAGAAAGGAGGAATAAGCTGTTGTGCCTAATGATAATGATGAGCTCATCCCTCAAAGAGTAGTTGTAGGGTATAGAATGTGCATTGATTATCGAAAAGTTAATAAAGTTACTAAGAAATATCATTACCCTTTACCTTTTATTGATCAAATGTTAGAAAGGTTGTCTAAAAATACTCATTTTTTATTTCTTGATGGTTATTCTGGGTTTTCACAAATTGCTGTTAAAACTAAAGATCAAGAGAAAACCACTTTCACTTGTCCCTATGTAACTTATGCTTATAGGCGTATGCCTTTTGGTTTATGTAATGCTCCTGCTACTTTTCAAAGATGCATGTCTGCTATTTTTCATGGCTTTTGTGAAAAGATTGTAGAGGTATTCATGGATGATTTTTCTGTCTATGAGAATTCTTTTGATAATTGCTTGCGAAACCTTGATAAAATTTTGCAGAGTGTGAAGAAACTAATCTTGTTCTTAATTGGGAGAAATGCCACTTATGGTTAACGAAGGAATTTTATTGGGACATAAAATTTCTGAGAGAGGTATTGAAGTTGATAGAGCTAAAGTTGAAGCAATTGAGAAGATGCCCTATCCTAGGGATGTTAAAGGTATTCGTAGTGTTGGTCATGCTGGGTTTTATAGGAGATTTATTAAAGATTTCTCTAAGATTTCAAAGCCTCTTACTAATCTTCTTCAAAAAGATGTACCTTTTGTTTTTGATGATGATTGTAAGGAAGCTTTTGAAACTCTAAAGAAGGCCTTAACAAGCTGCTCCCGTAGTTGAACCTCCCGATTGGAATTTACCTTTTGAAATTATGTGTGATGCTAGTGATTTTGCTTGTAGGTGTTGTTCTTGGACAGCGAGTAGATAAAAAATTGAATGTTATTCATTATGCTAGTAAAACTCTTGATGCTGCTCAAAGAAATTATGCTACAACTGAAAAAGAATTATTAGCTGTAGTTTTTGCTTGTGACAAGTTTAGATCTTATATTGTTTTTTCAAAAGTTACGATTCATACTGATCATGCTGCAATTAGATACCTTATGGAAAATAAAGATGCTAAGCCAAGGCTTATTATATGGGTACTTCTTTTGCAAGAATTTGATTTAAATACTATAGATAGGAAAGGTGCTGATAATCCTGTTGCTGATAATTTGTCTAGATTGGAAAATATTGCTTATGATCCTGTTCCTGTTAATGATAGTTTTGCAAATGAACAATTGGCTGTAATAAAGGTGAGCTCGCGAGATAGTCCTTGGTATGCTGATTATGCTAACTTTATTGTTTCCAAGTACTTGCCTCCAACCTTTTCAGCTCAAGCAAAGGAGGAAATTCTTTTATGACTTGAGGCATTATTTTTGGGATGACCCACACTTATATAAAGAAGGAGTGGATGGTATTATGCGAAGATGTGTTCCGGAATATGAACAACAAGAGATATTGAGTAAGTGTCATGGTAGTGTTTATGGAGGACATCACGCCGGAGATAGAACCGCGCAAAAGGTTCTACAATCAGGTTTCTATTGGCCAGCTCTCTTTAAAGATGCAAGAAAGTTTATTTTATCTTGTGATGAATGTCAAAGAGTTGGTAATATCTCCAGACGCAATGAAATGCCTATGAATTATACTCTTGTTATTGAACCATTTGATTGTTGGGGATTTGACTTCATGGGTCCTTTCCCTTCTTCAGAAGGTAACACTCTTATACTTGTCGCTGTTGATTATGTTACTAAATGGGTGGAAGCCATACCCACGAAAAGTGCTGATGGTGAGACCTCTTTAAGAATGCTTTTAGATATTATTTTTTCCTAGATTTGGAGTACCTAGATATCTTATGACTGATGGAGGTTCTCATTTTATTCATGGTGGTTTTAGAAAAACTCTTGCTAAATATGGTATTAATCACAGGATTGCTTCCGCTTATCATCCTCAAACTAGTGGGCAAGTAGAATTATCAAATAGAGAAATTAAATCTATTTTGGAAAAGACCGTTAATAAATCTAGAAAAAATTGGGCTAGTAAGTTGAAGGAAGCACTATGGGCTTATAGAACTGCTTATAAAAATCCTATGGGGATGTCACCTTATAAAATGGTTTATGGGAAAACTTGTCATCTACCTTTAGAACTAGAGCACAAAGCTTATTGGGCTGTGAGAGAACTAAATAAAGATCCTAAACTTGCCGGTAAGAAAAGATGGCTACAATTGAGTTCTCTAGATGAATGGAGAAGTGAAGCTTATGAAAATGCTAAACTTTTTAAGGAGAAAGTTAAGAAATGGCACGATAGAAGAATTATCAAATGAGAATTTAATGTTGGGGATAAAGTCCTATTGTATCGGTCTCGTCTCATATTTTTTGCAGGAAAATTGCTCTCAAAATGGGAAGGACCATATGTCATTGTGGAGGTTGATACGTCCCAAACGTATCTATAATTTCTTATGTTCCGTGCTACTTTTATGATGATACTCACATGTTTTATACACATTATATGTCATTATTATGCATTTTCCGGCACTAACCTATTGACGAGATGCCGAAGAGCCGATTCTGTTGTTTCTGCTGTTTTTGGTTTCAAAAATCCTACAAAGGAAATATTCTCGGAATTGGACGAAATCAACGCCCAGGGTCTTATTTTTCCACGAAGCTTCCAGAAGACCGAGGGAGTTACGAAGTGGGGCGACGAGGCGACGCCACGCCAGGGCCGCACGGCCAAGGGTGGGGCCGCACCGCCCTGTTGTGTGGGTCCCTCGTGTCGCCCCTAAACCTACCCTTCCGCCTACTTAAAGCCTTCGTCGCGAATACCCCAGTACCGAGAGCCACGATACGGAAAACCTTCCAGAGACGCCGCCGCCGCCAATCCCATCTCGGGGGATTCAGGAGATCGCCTCCGGCACCCTGCCGGAGATGGGAATCATCTCCCGGAGGTCTCTTCATCACCATGATCGCCTCCGGATCGATGTGTGAGTAGTTCACCCCTGGACTATGGGTCCATAGCAGTAGCTAGATGGTTGTATTCTCCTCATTGTGCTATCATGTTAGATCTTGTGAGCTGCCTATCATGATCAAGATCATCTATTTGTAATGCTACATGTTGTGTTTGTTGGGATCCGATGAATATTGAATACTATGTCAAGTTGATTATCAATCTATCATATATGTTGTTTATGTTCTTGCATGCTCTCTGTTGCTAGTAGAGGCTCTGGCCAAGTTGATACTTGTAACTCCAAGAGGGAATATTTATGCTCGATAGTGGGTTCATGCCTCCATTGAATCTGGGGGAGTGACAGCAACCTCTAAGGTTGTGGATGTGCTGTTGCCACTAGGGATAAAACATCAATGCTTTGTCTAAGGATATTTGTGTTGATTACATTACGCACCATACTTAAAGCATATTTCTGTTGTTGCAACTTAATACTGGAAGGGGTTCGGATGATAACCTGAAGGTGGACTTTTTAGGCATAGATGCATGCTGGATAGCGGTCTATGTACTTTGTCGTAATGCCTTGATTAAATCTCATAGTACTCATCATGATATATGTATGTGCATTGTTATGCCTTCTT
>NC_061513.1:47052441-47149116 GCF_022539505.1 Lolium rigidum | reverse complement strand
TCACCAGATTTTGGTCAAATCAGGAGGTGGGCCGCGAGAGAGATGGGCTTGGAAGATTACACATGGAAGATTTCGAAGCGGCCTTATGTGGAGAATTTGGGTTAGTTTACCCGTGTATCTTTTTATAGTAGATTGCGTCATGGATTAAAAGTTAGAGTTTGTCTCGTGTATCGGTGGGGATATTCCCACGTTAGAAAGTCCCCTGGACTATAAATATGTACCTAGGGTTTATGGAATAAAACAACAACTCACGTTCAACCCAAAACAAACCAATCTCGGCGCATCGCCAACTCCTTCGTCTCGAGGGTTTCTATCGGGTAGCGACATGCTGCCTAGATCGCATCTTGCGATCTAGGCAGCACAAGCTTACGTTGTTCATGCGTTGCTCGTACTTGAAGCGCTTTTGATGGCGAGCAACGTAGTTATCATAGATGTGTTAGGGTTAGCATTGTTCTTCGTTTAAGCATGCTTACGTAGTGCAACCCTTGCATATCTAGCCGCCCTCACACCTATCTCAGGTGTGGGGGCGGCACCCGCTTGATCATTATTTAGTAGATACTGATCCGTTACGATTGCTCCTTGTTCTACAAGGATTAGTTTAATATACTGCAATAGTTAGGCCTTACAAAGGGGGAGGATCCGGCGGCACGTAGGGTGGCGTTCGCAAGTCCTAAACGAGGATGTTCCGAGGATCAACTTCATGTTGGTTTTTAGGCCTTGTTTAGGATCGGCTTACGAGCACCGTGCGTGGCCGCGAGGCCCAACCCGGAGTAGGATGATCCGATTATGCGGTGAAAACCCTAAATCGTCGTAGATCTAATTAGCTTTATCTTGATCAAGCAGGACCACCAAGTATTCGTGCACCCCGTACGAATCATGGGTGGATCGGCTCTTTGAGCTGATTCACGGGATAACTTTGAGAGCCGATCGAGGCTCGTATTTAACGTTTACATGTATGCCCTGCGGAAACTAAGCGAGGCATCCCCATCACCTTCCCGACCAGGTATAGGTCGGGTGGCACGCCCTTGCACTTCGCATCGCCGCGTGTGACCGAGAAGAGCATTGCGGGCCGTCGCTCGGAGGGGTCTCAGCCAGCCGCAGCTCTAGGCTCTTCCCGGCTCTACGGTGTTGACAAGGCCGCTGCCCGCCGGTGGGTTTTGGCGGTCAACACATTCTGGCACGCCGGTGGGACAATCGTCTACATCAACCACATCGCCATCCGCATCCGAGATGGCGGACGGCACGCCGATCACCTACGAGGAGCTGCTCGACGAGCTCAAGAAGCAATACAACGAGATCAAGGCCACCCTCGAAGCCGACCTCATCGGCTCCTTTCGAAGAACCCGTTCCCATGGCATCGGATGGAAGGGATTCTCACCTCAAGGTGCACTCGATGGAATAGACCTCTCGCGCCCGTCGGAGGAACGCACCCGGGGGCTGCGGCGAGGAGATCAACTACTTGGTGGCTCACTCGCTACATCGCCACTGCTGAAAACTTGGTCAACGTGTTGGAGCGTGTCGCTTCGCGCGTAATCCGAGAGATCATGAGCCACCGGTACTCGCCGTCGGGAACAGCTCTCGGGACTCATCAAGGAGAGTTGCCATTCCGGTCCGGTCCACCGCTGCCATATGCGTTGGCAGCACCTGCTGAAGTGCCGACTACACCGGCATTCCTCGTCTACAAGATTGGTGGTGACCCTAGTGACTACCAGGTTCTTGGTCGAGGCACCTAAGGAGATCCCTCAAGGATACGCGTGCACGTATGTGCCGGACTGTGGTAGCTCGGGCACTCACAAACCAGGCCACAACATCGGGGACTCCGGCGTTGACGGGGAGGAACGTCGGCAACGAGAGCTTGAGAAGCGAGACGTGGCTAACTAAGTACGCCACACCGACGAAACTCCCGAGCCCGGCTCCTGCGGTTGGCTCGAGCTGGAGAAAGAAAACATGGCTGGCTAAGTACGCCACCCCGGCGAATCTTCGAGTGCAACTCCTACGACCAGACACGGCGGATCAGATCGGTACCATACCGAGAGACCAGTTCGGCATGATGCCGAAAAGAAGGGCGATCGGCTATTCCAAGCCGTACCCGCGACGATTACGAGATGATCCCGCTGCCACCTAAATATCGGCTCCCGACTTCTCCAAATTCGGTGGATCGGATGGCTCCGGCTCCATCGAGTACGTCGGCCGATATTTGGCTCAACTAGGACCGGCTTCGGTGTCGGATCAGCTACGCGTGAGGCTCTTTTCACGGTCCCTCACGAGATCGGCTTTTGGATGGTACACCTCTTTGCCGGCAAACTCCATCCGGTCTTGGAAGCAATTGGAAGAACGAGTTCCATATGCAATACCATTCGAAGCTTCCGAGTCCGGCATTGCCGATCTAGCACAACTACGTCGAAGCGCGGGGAAACGGTGACAGAGTACATCCAGCGCTTCGAGGAATCTTAGGAACCGATGTTATTCGGTTCGTATAACTGAAAAGGAAGCGATCGAGTTGGCGGTAGCAGGCCTTGCAACACAGCTCAAGGACATGGCCTCCCAAGCGAGATTATCCCTCGCCGGCGCACATGGTTCAGAAACTATCGGCATATGAACAGCGCCACCGGACCTGTACCAAGACAAGTTCAAGCGTGCGGTAGTCATGGTCGATACAGAGGAAGATGAAGTGCTCGCGGGAGACCAAGAAGTAGCGATGGGCTGAGTGGACTCGGGGAGGAACCCCGTGTCCGCGCAAATGGGTAAAGCCACCGGGGCCGCCCGGGGGATTTGATTTTGACGTGACCAAGACTGAACAAATCTTCGACCTCCTGCTCAAGGAGAAACGAGTTGACGATTCCCGAAGGTCTCAAGTTCCCCACGGCGAAAGAGCTGAATGGAAAGCCGTACTGCAAATTCCACAACTCGCTCTCCCATGCCACCAACGACTGCAGGGTGTGGCATCAGCACATCCAAGCGGCGATAGAGAAGGGGCGGCTAATTTTCAACCAGTACGCCATGAAGGTCGACACCCAACCCTTCCCCGCCGTTAACATGGTGGAAGTCACCTACCACGAGGGTTGCCGGCCGGGTCCCTCGTTCGGCATCAACATGGTAGGACCCGGGAACCACTGCGGCGAGAGATGGAGATGAGGGAAGCTGCTCTCATAGCAAGGATACGAGAGGAGGCCGCTCCACGCGATCGGCTCCGTCATGATGGCAAGCGCTATGTCACGAGAGGGAGAGGTGAAGAATATAAGATATCAGCGACCCCTCTGCGATCACCTCCTCAACAAATATGTGAGTCGGTATGACCAACGCCGACGGTCCAATTATGATGATGGAGGAGATCGTGCGGCTAGAGAAGCCGAGAAGACATCGTCGGCGAGGATCGCGATGAGGAGGAGCACGAGCGGCTGTGCCACGGAAACATCAAGGGAGCAAGATGACAACGCCGGACATCGGGACTGCCCCTTCTTCAGACAACTCGCTGGGATTCAGGAATGAGCCGATTGCCCACAACCGGCAATTGCCCAGAATGCAACAAGAAGAAGAAGGAGGCAGCCAACGTGTCTGTGTTCGAGCGCCTAGGGCCTCTCCCGCCACAAAGCAAACGCGCTGAGTCACCTCGTTGGGCAGATCTTGAGGATTCGGAAGACGAGGGAGAAGTAGAAGAAGACAGGTACCATCGGCCAAGGTGGTGCCCCGACGGACTCAGCCGTTCCCAAAAGCGCGAGGGTTCGGCGATTGCGCGGCCCGGAGGAAGCCGAAAGGTTATACCTGCATACGCTAAGGAAGGCACGACCTGATGCGGCCGCAAAGGTTCAGCAAACCCTGGATGAAGAGGGTCGCCCACGGAAAATGGAGTGGCGCCCCAAACGAGAGAAAGCCGATGATGAAACATCGGTCGGTACAAACATGGTACTCGTCTTGCCGACAGAGTTTAGTGCGCCACGAGTTTACGATGCACTCAAGGTGGACGACAGCAGGCGCATCAAGTCAGAGGTTGGGTTGGTGTTATCCAGCCTGACCAAATAGCAAGATCAAACCAATGAGCAAATCGGACAAGGCTGATCCTTGTGATCGGCCCCAAAAATTTATGAAGGGAACTTACAAAACCTTCAACGGGCAAGCAACGTGGAGGCCGATTCCAGCAATCGGCCAAAATTAACCTCACCCACCATTCTGCCTGGGTTCAACATGTTATCCAACGAGCCGATACCATCAATTCTCTTGACGGAATCGGCTCGGGGGCACCAGTGTAGATAAAATACAAGGATATGCAACGGAAGCATCTCATCTTCTGGTGATGGGTATTGGAATATGAGGGCCGATGCACAGGTCGGCCGTAAAAAAAAAATATATGAAAATTCGAAAATTTTCGAGCACAGCCGTGCAGCAGACATCGACTTAAGGATATGAAAGCCGATGCATGGCCATCGACTCAAGAGGAGTAACTGTTACGATCAGAGGGTCAATGGAGCACAAAGGGAGATTTTTTAACTCCTCAATGGAGTAGTTTGGAAGCTCAGATCCTCTCTTCAAGAACAATGTCAGGAGCAGCCTGGGCGTGCGGATCAGGTCAAGGATGAGTCGCATCAGATCCACCAAAGGAGAGGAGCCGATCTGGCCGGCAAGAACTGAAGAAACTCGGGGGGTAGCTCACTTTGAGGGCTCTCTGCTTGAGAAGCCGATTTGTGTTCGAATCGGCTGGCCCTGCATAAGGAACTCCCTCAGACATGATCAAGACCAGGTCCAGACAGCTAATTTGCGTATCCTCGTCTCTGTTTTGCCTTGGCTGAGACTCGGGGGCAACAGGCCTATGAATGCCTCGTTCTTGAGAGCCGATTGGAGTTACCTCGGTTGTTATTGCATCATGATCATCTCAGGGAGAAACTGGGAAGGAAAAGCCGTCGTCGGCACGAGGTGCGGACCGTGCTCGGTGCTTTGCGAGAAAAGAGGGGATTGGTTCCTCAAATTAGCCGATGAATAGTCATCGGCTGCGGGGCTGCAAAACGCCGCGATTGAAAAAATCAATGATGACCCGATTCGTCGCTATCGGTCTTGGTGTGGCAGGCGAAGGGATTGAGATTGGATTAATGAAAGGAGAAATTGGAAGAACAGTTCTCATTAATTCAAAGGAGCAGCTTTACAAGAAGAGCCGATGGCTCTCAAAAGAGGGATCTAGTGCCTAGTGCACTGCTACTACTAGTCCTATTCTACTAGTCGTCGCTGTCCTCATCGTCGCCGCCGTCGAGGTCGTCGGCGCTGCTCCCAGGGAGCTCCTCGCCGTCGCTGCCCCAGCCGTCCGCTGGAGCCTCCTCCTCCTCCTCGTCATCATCATCGTCCTCGCTATCCGCCCCGGCCGCGGAAGCGCTTCGTTGGAGGATACCCGATGGAGGCGGAGGAATTATCTTCCTCCTCCTCATCTTCTTCCTCGTCGTCATCGTCGTCCTCGCTGTCCGCCCACATGCGGGAGCGCTTCTTCGGCGGGAGTTTGGTGGAGGGGGAGGCCTTGGCCTTCACTGCTTCTCCTTCTTTCTCCTCCTTGTCGGAGGAGAAGGGATTCACTGCGGGGTGAAAGTTGTCCTCGTTCTTCTTCTTCGGCGAAGATTGGGGGAAGAGGTTTGAGAAGGAAGAGGAAGAGGAGGACATTGCTACAGGAGGAGAGGGTTTTTTGGTGCCGATGGCTGGGATGGAATAGAGGATAAAAAGAGCTAACCAGTCGGCACGGTTAAATAATGAGAAATCTGGTGAAGGTTTAATGCCATTACAGCTTCCAAGGAATCGACGCCAAAGCTGTCAGGATTTGTAGAGAAGTTGAGAAGACAGGGCAGAATGATGACGGATGCTGTAACGGCTCTGCTCTGCCACGACATGACCCTTCGAAGGAAAAACAGAGTGGTTTTGGAATTATTATTGCCAAAACCAGGGGGGCATGTGTTATCACCAGATTTTGGTCAAATCGAGAGGTGGGCCGCGAGAGAGATGGGCTTGGAAGATTACACATGGAAGATTTGCGAAGCGGCCTTATGTGGAGAATTTGGGTTAGTTTACCCGTGTATCTTTTTATAGTAGATTGCGTCATGGATTAAAAGTTAGAGTTTGTCTCGTGTACGGTGGGGATATTCCCACGTTAGAAAGTCCCCTGGACTATAAATATGTACCTAGGGTTTATGGAATAAAACAACAACTCACGTTCAACCCAAAACAAACCAATCTCGGCGCATCGCCAACTCCTTCGTCTCGAGGGTTTCTATCAGGTAAGCGACATGCTGCCTAGATCGCATCTTGCGATCTAGGCAGCACAAGCCCCACGTTGTTCATGCGTTGCTCGTACTGAAGCGCTTTTGATGGCGAGCAACATAGTTATCATAGATGTGTTAGGGTTAGCATTGTTCTTCGTTTAAGCATGCTTACGTAGTGCAACCCTTGCATATCTAGCCGCCCTCACACCTATCTCGGGTGTGGGGGCGGCACCCCGCTTGATCATTATTTAGTAGATCTGATCCGTTACGATTGCTCCTTGTTCTACAAGGATTAGTTTAATATCTGCAATAGTTACACGTAGGGTGGCGTTCGCAAGTCCTAAACGGGATGTTCCGAGGATCAACTTCATGTTGGTTTTTAGGCCTTGTTTAGGATCGGCTTACGAGCACCGTGCGTGGCCGCGAGGCCCAACCTGGAGTAGGATGATCCGATTATGCGGTGAAAACCCTAAATCGTCGTAGATCTAATTAGCTTTATCTTGATCAAGCAGGACCACCAAGTATTCGTGCACCCGGTACGAATCATGGGTGGATCGGCTCTTTGAGCCGATTCACGGGATAACCTCGAGAGCCGATCGAGGCTCGTATTTAACGTTTACATGTATGCCCTGCGGGAAACTAAGCGAGGCATCCCCATCACCTTCCTGACCAGGTATAGGTCAGGTGGCACGCCCTTGCACTTCGCATCGCCGCGTGTGACCAGAAGAGCATTGCGGGCCGACGCTCGGAGGGGTCTCAGCCAGCCGCAGCTCTAGGCTCTTCCCGGCTCTACGGTGCTGACAAGGCCGCTGCCCGCCGGTGGGTTTTGGCAGTCAACAATTGGTAGCCCTCCGAGGCACGGGCCGGCTGCTGTGGAGCCGGCCTGGGTTTCGTTCATGTACTGACTTTGACTTGCCCTCCGCAGTCGGTCACTGACAGGCGGACCGGGTTGTATAACCGGCTTGTGGTCAGCTACCATAAGGCCAAGGTTGAGCGCGCCGAGATGGCCCGCGAGCTGGAGGTTGCCTAGGGTAATGCTTTTTTCCTTGTATTTGTCTGCATTTTGCTTTCTTGGTGTAGTCGGCTGACGTCTTGGGTTTTGCCGGCTTGCAGCTGCCGCTGCCCGAGTCCCTCAACTGGAGGCGGATCTCCGAGCAGCGCGCGCGCAGTGCGCCGAGAGCATGGAGGCGGTCAAGGCCGCCGCCCTCAAGGCGAAGGAGACCGAGGGGGAGCTGGCGCACCTGTGCCGGCTCGAGGCTAACCACCTTACCGAGCTTGACTCTGTTAGATGGGTTGAGCAGGAGAAAGTGGAAAACCTCAAGCAGCGGCTGGGCGAGGTGGACGGCCAGTGCCGGAAGCTCCGCGAGGATATGACCGCGCAGTCCCAAGTGCTGACGGCTACGGCCAAGCGCTGGGTGGATGAGATCATTGCTCTCGACCGCGGCCTGGCGGGTAAGTCCTTTGTTGTTATTTTTCTTCCACCATCTTGCCGGCTTCCGGCTGTCGGCTTTCGGCAGGAGCTCTGTTGGTGGCCGACGGCCGGAAAAAATTCGAATATCTCCATCTTCGGGCTGGTGGCAGGCGACGTTCGTTCGCCGGCTGCCGCTAGTCTTGTTTTTTTTTTACTTCGATGTTCTCCATCTTCGGGCTGGTGGCAGGTGGCGTTCGTTCGCCGGCTGCCGCCAATCTTGTTTTCTTACTTCGATGTTCTCCATCTTCGGGCTGGTGGCAGGTGGCGTTCGTTCGCTGGCTGCCGCCAGTTTTGTTTTTTACTTCAATGTTCTCCATCTTCGGGCTGGAGGCAGACGGCGTTCGATCGCCGGCTGCCGCCAGTCTTGTTTTTACTTTGATGTTCTCCATCTTCGGGCTGGTGGCAGGCGGCGTTCATTCGCCGGCTGCCGCAAGTCTTGTTTACTTTGAAAATGTTATTTTTTCTGTTCTTTCCCCGGCTTGCGGCTGATACCGCTGGCAGGTACCTGCCGGCTGCTGTCAGCCGGATTTACAGGCTTCTAACAATCTTCACATTTTTTCAACTGCTTTTCCTGAGGCGCAGCAGGCGGCATTGGAGGCGGCTGGCAAGGCGCGGGATGCCCGCCGGCTCGCGACCGGTGAAGAGAGCTCTGAGTACTTCTCAATGGATGACCACCTGGCTTCCATGGCCGCCCGGATCGAGCCAGTCACCCAGCTGAGGTATGAGCTCCAGAAGGCGGCGGAATAGCTTTACCGGCTGATGTGGCCGACGGAGACGCTGCCGGGCGAGACCGCCAACTTGGTCAAGTGGCTCGACAACGCGCCCGACCGCCTGCTCGAGTGGAAGGAGTCGGCTACGCGCCCTGGGGCCGACATGGCTCTCTCCTTTGTGCTTTCTTGGTACGAGGAGGTGGACCTGGACCAGCTAGAGAATCGGGGGGCTGTCGTGGAGGGTACGCTCAGCGCGGAGACGAAAACTCGCCGGCTTGCCCGGGCCTGCACCATCGTCGACTTCGTCAATCACAACGACTTTGTCAACGACCCAACTCCACCTGAGGAGGAGGAGGAGGAGGCTGAAGATGAGGACATGGCGGATGCGGAGGAGGACATGCCGAAGGCGAATCCGGCTCCCGGCTCCGTTGTTCCCCCGGCTGGTCCATCTCCAGCCGACGCTTAACTTTTACCCGCTTTATCAGTTTGCTTTTGCCAAAGACAATGGTTAAATCCCCGGTATGCCGGGTGTAGTTGTAAAGACAATATTATTATCTTTTTATGAAGTCACACTTTTTAGTGTGTTTGTTAATCATTTGTGCTCCAGCTCGTTTTCCCTCTGCCTTATTGCTTTTTCTCATCCGCCCCACTCTTTGTTTATGCTCTTGCCGGCCATACACCCGGGTTTCGGTATGTAGCCGGATCAAGAGCGGGCCGCTGAGGGAGGCCGATAATAATTCAGTTAATTAAGCCGAGTTGAACGTGCCGGTGCTTATATGAAAATGTTGAACGAGAGTCGACTCGCTTTTACTCTTTCCCTTGGTTGTTTTTCGCGTGCCGGCTCCTTAAGCTTCTACCCCCGCCAGCCGGACAGCCGGGTTGTGGTCTGTAGCTGGTTCGGGACTTGGCTGTCCGGAAGCCGGATCACGGTAGTAAGCCAACCACGTGAGAGGGTTCAAGCCAATCGGCGAAAGCAGTAAAGTACGCGAAAAAATCGTTGGTACCGGGCGCACTCGGCGCAAGCTTTTTTCATTAGCATAGGTTACAAAAGGGGATAGAAGGGATACATAGATTCCTCTCCTCAAGTGTAAAATGCGCGGAGCAAGTTGACATTCTAGGGATGTTTAGTCTCCTCGTCAGCCTTGTCCGGCTTGTTTTTACTGGCCTCTTGGGCATCTATGAGATGGTAGGAATCATTTCGTACAGCCTTGCTCACGATGAAGGGACCTTTGTTGGAGATATTCCCAAGAGGCAATAATAAAAGTGGTTATTATATATCTTTATGTTTATGATAATTGTTTATATACCATGCTATAATTGTATTAACCGAAACATTGATACATGTGTGTTATGTAAACAACAATGAGTCTCTAGTAAGCCTCTTAACTAGCTTGTTGATTAATAGATGATTAGTTTCATAATCATGAACATTGGATGTTATTAATAACAAGGTCATATCATTATATGAATGATGTAATGGACACACCCAATTAAGCGTAGCATAAGATCACGTCATTAAGTTATTGGCTATAAGCTTTCGATACATAGTTACCTAGTCCTTTCGACCATGAGATCATGTAAATCACTTATACTGAAAAGGTACTTTGATTACATCAAACGCCACTGCGTAAATGGGTGGTTATAAAGGTGGGATTAAGTATCCGGAAAGTATGAGTTGAGGCATATAGATCAACAGTGGGATTTGTCCATCCCGATGACGGATAGATATACTCTGGGCCCTCTCGGTGGAATGTCGTCTAATGTCTTGCAAGCATATGAATGGTTCATAAGAGACCACATAACACAGTACGAGTAAAGAGTACTTGTCAGGAGACGAGGTTGAACAAGGTATAGAGTGATACCGATGATCAAACCTCGGACAAGTAAAATATCGCGTGACAAAGGGAATTGGTATCGTATGTGAATGGTTCATTCGATCACTAAGTCATCGTTGAATATGTGGGAGCCATTATGGATCTCCGGATCCCGCTATTGGTTATTGGTCGGAGAGAGTTCTCAACCATGTACACATAGTTCGCGAACCGTAGGGTGACACACTTAAGGTTTGATGTTGTAATAGTAGAACTTGAATATGGAATGGAGTTCGAAGTATTGTTCGAAGTCTCGGATGGGATCCCGGACATCACGAGGAGTTCCGGAATGGTCCGGAGAATAAGATTCATATATAGGAAGTCATTTTATAAGTTTGAAAATGATCCGGTGCATTTATGGAAGGTTCTAGAAGGTTCTAGAAAAGTCCGGAAGAAATCACTTTGGAAGGCGGAGTCCCGAAGGGACTCCACCACCCATGGCCGGCCAACCCTAGAGGGGGAGTCCAAGGTGGACTCCACCAAGGGGGCCGGCCACCCCCACATGGAAGGGTGGGAATCCCACTTGAGGTGGGAGTCCCACCTTGGGTAGGTTTCCCTACAACATGGAAGGTTTTGGGTTGGGGTCTTATTCGAAGACTTGTAGTCCAACACTTGGGGGTTCCAACTATATAATGAGGGGCCAAGGGGAGGGGGCCGGCCACCACAACACCACCACCTTTGCCGCACCCCAAGGAGGCCGGCTACCCCCTCTCCCAAACCCTAGCCGCCCCACTCCTCCACCTCTCCCGCAACGCTTAGCGAAGCTCCGCCGGAGTTCTCCATCGCCACCGCCACCACGCCGTCGTTCTGCCGGATTCAAGGAGGAGCTACTACTTCCGCTGCCCGCTGGAACGGGGAGAAGGACGTCGTCTTCATCAACACCGAACGTGTGACCGAGTACGGAGGTGCTGCCCGATTGTGGCACCGTCAAGATCTTCTACGCGCTTTTGAAAGCGGCAAGTGATCGTCTACCGCAGCAACAAGAGCCTCATCTTGTAGGCTTTGGAAATCTTCAAGGGTGAGTCTCGTTCATCCCCTCGTTGCTCCCATCTTCTAGATTGCATCTTGGGTTGGATTGCGTTCTCGCGGTAGGAAATTTTTTGTTTTCTATGCAACGAATCACTACAGTGGTATCAGAGCCGTGTCTATGCATAGATGGTTGCACGAGTAGAACACAATGGTTTTGTGGGCGTTGATGCTTATGTTGTCTTTAGTTTGAGTACTTTGCATCTTTGTGGCATAGTGGGATGAAGCGGCTCAATGTAACTTTACATGACCGCGTTCATGAGATTTGCTCCACGCTCGACATGCAACTTGTATTGCATAAGTGGCTTTGCGGGTGTCTGTCTCTCCTACTATAGTGAAGATTCAATTTACTCTTCTATTGACAACACTAGTATCACCATTGTGGTTCATGTTCGTAGGTAGATTAGATCTCACTCGAAAACCCTAAACCACGTAAAATATGCAAACCAAATTAGAGACGTCTAACTTGTTTTTGCAGGATTTGGTGATGTGATACGGCCATAATGTGATGATGAATTTGTATGAGATGATCATTATTGTATTGTGGCAACCGGCAGGAGCCTTATGGTTGTCTTTAAATTTCATGTTGAGTAGTATTTCACAGAAGTTGTAATAGTTGCTACATGGGAGAACAATCATGAAGACGGCGCCATTGACCTTGACGCTACGCCGACGATGATGGAGATCATGCCCGTTGATGATGGAGATCATGTCCGTGCTTTGGAGATGAAGATCAAAGGCGCAAAGACAAAAGGGCCATATCATATCACATATGAACTGCATGTGATGTTAATCCTTTTATGCATCTTATTTTGCTTAGATCGCGACGGTAGCATTATAAGATGATCCCTCTCACTAAAATATCAAGATAATAAAGTGTTCATCCTTAGTAGCACCGTTGCCAAGACTTGTCGTTTCGAAGCATCTCGTGATGATCGGGTGTGATAGAATCAACAAGTGCATACAACGGGTGCAAGCCGATTTGCACATGCGGATACTAAGGTTGCCTTGACGAGCCTAGCATGTACAGACATGGTCTCGGAACACGTGATCCCGAAAGGTAGAGCATGAATCATATGATTGATATGATGAACACTTTGAGTGTTCGCCATTGAAATTACATCTTGTCTCGTGATGATCGGACTTGGTGTGGTGGATTTGGTTCGTGTGATCACTAAGACAATTCGAGGGATATTGTTTTGAGTGGGAGTTCACCTAGATTTTTAATTTTATTGAATTAAAATTTGAACTCAATTTGTCATAAACTTAGTCTAAACTATTGCAAATATATGTTGTAGATATGGCGTCCCCAATCAATTTTAACCAGTTCCTAGAGAAAGAAAAGCTTAAGAGCAATGGTAGCAACTTCACCGACTGGTTCCGTCATGTGAGGATTTTCCTCGCTGGCGGAAATCTGCAATATGTGCTTGATGCACCGCTAGGTGACCCTCTGTTATCACCAGAATTTAACCGAGTCAGAGGTGGGCCGTAATCAAGATGGGCTTAGAGAAGTATACATGGAGGATTACGTGAATCGGCCTGTTATACCAAGTTGGGTTTAATGGCCCTTGTATCTGTAAAATATTAGATCGCATCTTAGTTTAGAAAGTAGAATCTTACTCGTGCACGGTTTGGTGCACGCCCGCATTAGAAAGTCCCCTGGACTATAAATATGTACCTAGGGTTTATGGAATAAACAACAACTCACGTTCAACCCCAAACAAACCAATCTCGGCGCATCGCCAACTCCTTCGTCTCGAGGGTTTCTATCAGGTAAGCGACATGCTGCCTAGATCGCATCTTGCGATCTAGGCAGCACAAACCACGTTGTTCATGCGTTGCTCGTACTTGAAGCGCTTTTGATGGCGAGCAACATAGTTATCATTAGATGTGTTAGGGTTAGCATTGTTCTTCGTTTAAGCATGCTTACGTAGTGCAACCCTTGCATATCTAGCCGCCCTCACGCCTATCTCAGGTGTGGGGGCGGCACCCCGATTGATCATTATTTAGTAGATCTGATCCGTTACGATTGCTCCTTGTTCTACAAGGATTAGTTTAATATCTGCAATAGTTAGGCCTTACAAAGGGGGGGAGGATCCGGTGGCACGTAGGGTGGCGTTCGCAAGTCCTAAACGGGATGTTCCGAGGATCAACTTCATGTTGGTTTTTAGGCCTTGTTTAGGATCGGCTTACGAGCACCGTGCTTGGCCGCGAGGCCCAACCTCGGAGTAGGATGATCCGATTATGCGGTGAAAACCCTAAATCGTCGTAGATCTAATTAGCTATATCTTGATCAAGCGGGACCACCAAGTATTCGTGCACCCCGTACGAATCATGGGTGGATCGGCTCTTTGAGCCGATTCACGAGATAACCCGAGAGCCGATCGAGGCTCGTATTTAACGTTTACATGTATGCCCCGCGGAAACTAAGCGAGGCATCCCCATCACCTTCCCGGCCGGGTATAGGTCAGGTGGCACGCCTTGCACTTCGCATCGCCGCGTGTGACCGAGAAGAGCATTGCGGGCCGTCGCTCGGAGGGGTCTCAGCCAGCCGCAGCTCTAGGCTCTTCCCGGCTCTACGGTGTTGACAAGGCCGCTGCCCGCCGGTGGGTTTTGGCGGTCAACACATTACGGCACGCCCGGTGGGACCATCGTCTACATCAACCACATCGCCATCTACATCCGAGATGGCGGACGGCACGCCAGTCACCTACGAGGAGCTGCCTGACGAGCTCAAGAAGCAATACAACGAGATCAAGGCCACCCTCGAAGCCGACCTCATCGGCTCTTTTCAGAGAACCCGTTCCCATGGCATCAGATGGAAGGGATTCTCACCGCAAGGTGCTCTCGATGGGATAGACCTCTCTGCCCCGTCGGAGGAACGCACCGGGGACTGGCGGCAGGAGATCAACTACTTGGTGGCTCACTCGCTACATCGCCACTGCGAAAACTTGGTCAACGTGTTGGAGCGTGTCGCTCGCGCGTAATCCAGGAGATCATGAGCCACCGGTACTCGCCGTCGGGACCAGCTCTCGGGACTCATCAAGGAGAGTTGCCATTCCAGTCCCGTCCACCGCTGCCATATGCGTTGGCAGCACTCTGCTGAAGTGCCGACTACACCGGCATTCCTCGTCTACAAGATTGGTGGTGACCCTAGTGACTACCGGTTCTTAATGGAGGCGCCTAAGGAGATCCCCCAAGGATACGCGTGCACGTATGTGCCCGGATTGTGGTGACTTGGGCACTCACAAACCAGGCCACAACATCGGGGACTCCGGCGAAGACGAGGAGGAACGTCAGCGACGAGCTTGAGAAACGGACGTGGCTAACTAAGTACGCCACACCGACGAAACTCCCGAGCCCAGCTCCTGCAGTTGGCTCAGAGCTGGAAAAGCAAACATGGCTGGCTAAGTACGCCACCCCGGCGAATCTTCAGAGTGCAACTCCTACGGCCAGCACAGCGGATCAGATCAGTACCATACTGAGAGACCAGTTCGGCATGGTGCCGAAAAGAAGGGCGGTCGGCTATTCCAAGCCGTACCCGACGATTACGAGATGATCCCGCTGCCACCTAAATATCGGCTCCCCGACTTCTCCAAATTCGAGTGGATCAGATGGCTCCAGCTCCATCGAGCACGTCGGCCGATATTTGGCTCAACTAGGACCGGCTTCGGTGTCGGATCAGGCTGCGCGTGAGGCTCTTTTCACAGTCCCTCACGGGATCGGCTTTTGGATGGTACACCTCTTTGCCGGCAAACTCCATCCAGTCTTGGAAGCAATTGGAAGAGCGGTTCCATATGCAATACCATTCGAAGCTTCCGAGTCCGGCATTGCCGATCTAGCACAACTACGTCGAAGCGCGGGGAAACGGTGACGGAGTACATCCAGCGCTTCAGGAATCTTAGGAACCGATGTTATTCGGTTCGTATAACCGAAAAGGAAGCGGTCGAGTTGGCGGTAGCAGGCCTTGCAACACAGCTCAAGGACATGGCCTCCCAAGCAGATTATCCCTCGTCGGCGCACATGGTTCGAAACTATCGGCATATGAACGAGCGCCACCGGACCTGTACCAAGACAAGTTCAAGCGTGCGATAGTCATGGTCGATACGAGAGGAAGATGAAGTGCTGCGGGAGACCAAGAAGTAGCAGTGGGCTGAGTGGACTCGGGGAGGAACCCCCGTGTCCTGCAAATGGGTAAAGCCACCGGGGCCGCCCGAGGGATTTGATTTTGACGTGACCAAGACCGAACAAATCTTCGACCTCCTGCTCAAGGAGAAACGAGTTGACGATTCCTGAAGGTCTCAAGTTCCCCACGGCGAAAGAGCTAAACGGAAAGCCATATCGCAAATTCCACAACTCGCTCTCCCATGCCACCAACGACCGCGGGGTGTGGCGTCGGCACATCCAAGCGGCGATAGAGAAGGGGCGGCTAATTTTCAACCAGTACGCCATGAAGGTCGACACCCAACCCTTCCCCGCCGTTAACATGGTGGAAGTCACCTACCCCGAGGGTTGCCAGCCAGGTCCCTCGTTCGAGCATCAACATGGTAGGACCCGGGAACCACTCCGGCGAGAGATGGAGATGAGGGCAGCTGCTCTCATAGCAAGGATACAGAGGAGGCCGCTCCACGCGATCGGCTCCGTCATGATGGCAAGCGCTATGTCACAGAGGGAGAAGTGAAGAATATAAGGTATCAGCGACCCCTCTCTGATCACCTCCTCAACAAATATGTGAGTCAGTATGACCAACGCCGACGGTCCAATTGTGATGATGGAGGAGATCGTCTGGCTAGAGAAGCCAGAAGACATCGTCGGCGAGGATCGCGTTGAGGAGGAGCACGAGCGCCGTGCCACGGGAACATCAAGGGAGCAAGATGACAACGCCGGACACTCGGGACTGCCCCTTCTTCGAGCACTCGCTGGGATTCAGGAATGAGCCGATTGCCCACAATCGGCAATTGCCCAGAATGCAACAAGAAGAAGAAGGAGGCAGCCAACGTGTCTGTGTTCGAGCGCCTAGGGCCTCTCCCGCCACAAAGCAAACGCGCTGAGTCACCTCGTTGGGCAGATCTTGAGGATTCCGAAGACGAGGGACCAGAAGAAGAAGAAGACAGGTACCACCGTCCAAGGTGGTGCCCTGACGGACTCAGCCGTTCCCAAAAGCGCAGGGTTCAGCGATTGCGCGGCCTGGAGGAAGCCGAAATGCTATACCTGCATACACTAAGGAAGGCACGACCTGATCTGGCTGCAAAGGTTCAGCGAACCCTGGATGAAGAGGGTCGTCCACGGAAAATGGAGTGGCGCCCCAAACAAAGGAAAGCCGATGATGAGACATCGGCTGGTACAAACATGGTACTCGTCTTGCCGACAGAGCTTAGTGCGCCACGACTCTACGGTGCACTCAAGGTGGACGACAGCAAGCGCATCAAGTCAGAGGTTGGGTTGGTTTTATCCAGCCTAACCGAATAGCAAGATTGAACCAATGAGCAAATCGGGCAAGGCTGATCCTTGTGATCGGCCCCAAAAATTATGAAGGGAACTTACAAAACCTTCAACGGGCAAGCAGCGTGGAGGCCGATTCCAGCAATCGGCCAAAATTAACCTCACCCACCATTACTGCACTGGGTTCAACATGTTATCCAAAGAGCCGATACCATCAATTCTCTTGACAGAATCGGCTCGGGGGGGCACCCAGGTAGATAAAATACAAGGATATGCAACGGAAGCATCTCATCTTCTGGTGATGGGTATTGGAATATGGGGGCCAATTAAGAAAAATCGGCCAAAAAAAAAAAAGAGAGGCAGCCGATGCAGCCGTCGACTTTAGTGGAATTATGCAATGTTTATCGAGTCTCCACCAAATCCAGACCAACGGTGGTGCCTTCTGTTGCCTCGAGGGAGTAAAACAATGGAAACTTCCCCAGCTGCTTCGAGCCGATCCGGGTTCCTCGACCTTTTTTGTCAAGGATTTCCAATCTTTGGGGCTAGTTCAGTTGAAACGGAAGATTATCGGCTGTGGCGCGTTCTCTCTGACATTCTCGCCTCGAGTGAGGCTCGGGGGGCAGCAGGCTCGAGTAAGGCCCGGGGGGCAGCAGGCCTAGTGGATACTCTGTTTAAAGAACCGATGGGGATACCATCGGCTGATCCTTCATTGCAACCTTCTTCACAATGATGGGTACTGAAAAGGATTATTGGGTTTGGTTGGAGAAGTTCGAAGGTTTTCCTAAAGATCCTGCAGTTTCCACCAGATTTAGAAAATCATCAGCTGAAGAAGAGAAGGGTGAATTTCAAAGGACCGATGCGGTGCGATCGGTTCATCACGCATTGGCAAAGGGGACGAATCGGCAAGGTCAGTAGAAGAGAGAATCGGCTCAATTAAACTCAGAAGGAATCGGCAAAATCAAAATTGGGGAAAAGTTCTTCATTGATTAAGATGAGATTCCTTACATAAAGAGCTAATTTCTCTCAAAAGGGAAATACTAGGGGATCCATTGCCCCATCTGCTACTACTGGCCCTATTCTAGAGCTCCTATCTATGGGCCATCACTGCCCTCGTCGTCGCCGTTGTCGCCACTATCGGCGCTGCTCCCGGCGGGCTCGTCGTCGCTCCAATGGCCGCCGACCGGGCCCTCGTTGTCTTCATCTTCTTCGTCAGCGTCGTCCTCGTCGCTGTCGAAGTCGCTACGATTGCCCGGCCAAGGGCGGAACCGCTTGGCCGGCGGCTCGTCGGAGGAGCTCTCGTCGTCGTCCTCCTCCTCCTCTTCCTGCTCCTCCTCCTCCCCGGAAGAGGTGAAGTCGCGAGGAGAAGCTGTCGTCGTCACTCTCCTCCTTCGTTTCCCCAACGGCGAGGAAGCAGAGGTCGCTCTCCCCGTCTGTCGAGGACTGGTCGTCCTCGGACCAGATGGAGAAGTCGTGGTCTGACTCCTCCCCGGTCGCAATGGCGCGGCGGGTGTTGGCCGCGTGGACCTCCGCCGCGTTGTACTCCGGCGTCGGCTCACGGGACGTGGAGGATTGGCTGGCAAGATCCGATGGGGCAGAGGAGGAAGAAGACATGGTGGCTGGGAAGGCTTTTGGAGTGCTAATGCGAAGGAGATACAGAGGAGAACTGTGCAGAGCGGTTAAATCGAAGGAAGATATAGTGGAAATTCAATGCCATAGCAGTTTCCGAGGAAGTGGTGCCTAAAAAAGAAAAAAAAAACTGCCAGGTCACGCGGAGAAGTTGAGAAGGCAAGGCATCATCATGAGGGATACTGCGACGGTTCTGCCACGACATGACCCGACGAAGGAAAGCAGAGTGATTTTGGAATTACCAATTCCAAAACCAGGGGGGCATGTGTTATCACCAGAATTTAACCGAGTCAGAGGTGGGCCGTAATCAAGATGGGCTTAGAGAAGTATACATGGAGGATTACGTGAATCGGCCTGTTATACCAAGTTGGGTTTAATGGCCCTTGTATCTGTAAAATATTAGATCGCATCTTAGTTTAGAAAGTAGAATCTTACTCGTGCACGGTTTGGTGCACGCCCGCATTAGAAAGTCCCCTGGACTATAAATATGTACCTAGGGTTTATGGAATAAACAACAACTCACGTTCAACCCCAAACAAACCAATCCCGGCGCATCGCCAACTCCTTCATCTCGAGGGTTTCTATCAGGTAAGCGACATGCTGCCTAGATCGCATCTTGCGATCTAGGCGAGCACAAGCCCCACGTTGTTCATGCGTTGCTCGTACTTGAAGCGCTTTTGATGGCGAGCAACGTAGTTATCATTAGATGTGTTAGGGTTAGCATTGTTCTTCGTTTAAGCATGCTTACGTAGTGCAACCCTTGCATATCTAGCCGCCCTCACGCCTATCTTAGGTGTGGGGGCGGCACCCCGCTTGATCATTATTTAGTAGATCTGATCCGTTACGATTGCTCCTTGTTCTACAAGGATTAGTTTAATATCTGCAATAGTTAGGCCTTACAAAGGGGGAGGATCCGGTGGCACGTAGGGTGGCGTTCGCAAGTCCTAAACGGGATGTTCCGAGGATCAACTTCATGTTGGTTTTTAGGCCTTGTTTAGGATCGGCTTACGAGCACCGTGCGTGGCCGCGAGGCCCAACTCTGGAGTAGGATGATCCGATTATGCGGTGAAAACCCTAAATCGTCGTAGATCTAATTAGCTATATCTTGATCAAGCAGGACCACCAAGTATTCGTGCACCCGTACGAATCATGGGTGGATCGGCTCTTTGAGCCGATTCACGGATAACTCGAGAGCCGATCGAGGCTCGTATTTAACGTTTACATGTATGCCCTGCAGGAAACTAAGCGAGGCATCCCCATCACCTTCCGGCCGGGTATAGGTCGGGTGGCACGCCCTTGCACTTCGCATCGCCGCGTGTGACCAGAAGAGCATTGCGGGCCGTCGCTCGGAGGGGTCTCAGCCAGCCGCAGCTCTAGGCTCTTCCCGGCTCTACGGTGTTGACAAGGCCGCTGCCCGCCGGTGGGTTTTGGCAGTCAACACCCTCCTGCAGAAACTGAAACCGATGAAGTAAAGAATGTTTACGCGACTCGGAAAACTCGGTACTCTCAAGTTCAGTGTGCCATCCTATGCAGTCTGGAAGCCGATCTTCAAAAACGTTTTGAGCACCACGATCCTCATGAGTTGGTCAATGAGCTGAAAGCTATCTTTGAAACTCATGCGGCCGTGGAATGCTATGAAGCATCGAAACACTTCTTCAGCTACATGATGGAAGAAGGCAGCTCCGTTAGTGAGCACATGCTCGCCATGACCGGGCATGCGAAGAAACTCAGTGATCTGGGAATAGTGATTCCTAACAGACTGGGGATTAATCGTGTCCTTCAATCACTACCACCTAGTTACAAGAACTTTACAATATGCAGAACATGAACAAAGAGTTACCTGAACTCTTCGCCATGCTGAAATCTGCTGAGGTTGAGATAAAGAAAGAACACCAAGTGTTGATGGTCAACAAGACCACCAGTTTCAAGAAACAGGGCAAGTCTAAAGGCAAATTCAAGAAGGGTGGCAAGAAAGCTGCCACGCCTCCTGTGAAACCTAAGACCGGCCCTAAGCCCGATCGTCGAGTGCTATTACTACAAGGATAAGGGACACCTGGAAGCGTAATTGCTCCAAGTATTTGGCGGATCCGAAGACGGCCTTGTCAAGAAGAAGAAAGAAGGTATATCTCGATATACATGTTATAGATGTTTATCTTACTCGGTTCTCGTACTAGTACCGGGTATTTGATACTTGGTTCGGTTGCTCATATTTGTAACTCGAAACAGGAACTAAAGAATAAACAAAGACTATTGAAGGATGAAGCGACGATGCACGTTGGAAATGGATCCAAAGTCGATGTGATCGCTGTCGGCACACTCCCTCTACATTGTGGGGACCCGGCATACCACTGCATGGTGTAGTATGCAAGTCTGATATAACACCAATGAAACACCGTTCCACTAGTATTATATCGCTCAGAGTGGTACAACAGAAACATATGCGGGTCCAAGGTATGTCTATAGAATTACAACATCGACTCTGTTACATAAGATCATCACGACCTCCTACTTTACAATGAGGTGAAACCGCAAATAAATTCCGGAAGAACGACTCGTAGTCTAGTCTTATCACGTACTCTATTTGTAGAGTATTTCACTAACTACAGAGGCTAAGAATAGACTCTAGCTAAATAGGAGCTAGATTTAGGAAGCTAGTTCCCTTCTATAGCTAAACTAGGTTCTCTTCTTGTTGTATGTGGTATCTGACTCCTCTGACATGTCCTGTCTCGTGAAGTAGTTGTTGACTCCTCGGTTTTCGAGTTGCACTGTAGATCCTCCTTCGATGCCTCCATATCTAAGCAGGGGATTTAAGAGTGGGATGAGTACGAGCGTACTCAACAAGTTCATTATAGGAAAGAGGTGTTTAATGCACTAGCTACGGCATTAGACCGGAAAGTCTAATACCAATGCAGGTTTTCATAATCATTTCTTCAAAGGTTGCTTTTATTCAGAAGAACTATGTCCGTCAGCCTTCACCGGTTTACTAGAACTTCATGGAGCTCCTTTCCGGCCGCGTTCGCAGTTCCATATCCCGGAACAGGGAGTGACAGGTCATGGTTCTTTACACTCTGCAGAGGTGTGTTGCTTTACCCATAAGAGATCTTAACCTTGGTGCCAACCGGCAATTGTTCCCGTCCACACTTCCTATGGTGTGAGGCCCGGTATAAGGTCTAGCCAATCATGTTCCTCCGCTACCTCGCACACCCACCCTTTGTTGCATACCCCGACCCCGGGTCCTCGTCGGTCCTCTTACACCAATTAAGGATGGACCCCGACCACGACAACGGTTTGGGACTCGTTAACCAAACTCCTTCGCCGGTAGCTGCAACCCATCATAGACCACTTACCGTGGGGAATTAGAATGGGATCCCCACCCCACCGCTTGCCCAACCCGGGTCAAGTGTCTACGGTAAGCGCATCCGTTGATGTACGAGAGGTGGAAACACTTTTGACTACTCCGTCCCACTCCAGATCTTATGGTTAACACGGGTATTACGGCACAAGAATCACTGGACGACATTTGTTGTTTAATCCTAGATGGATATAAACCCTTGCAATGGAACCTCCACCATATCAACACGATCCATGGTTCCATTGCCCACCACATAGTCATATTCATAGTTATGAAAATAGTGGTTTTGCTTTTTATGCAATAGTGATAAACATAGTACTTTGCAAGTAATTTGGTAAAAATACTCAAATGACATGAGCAAGCGATGAACTTGCCTTTCTTGATCGCAAGATTATGCGGACAAGGTCTTCGATACGCAATAACTCCAAATTCTGAAATAGCATCATCGTCCGGTAAGGACGATGTTTAAAAGATTGGCAAGGATGCAATAATGCATAAGTATGAGATGCAATCGCTCTAAGTGTGACCTAACCCCGATGATTTAGGATTAGTGAGTTGTAATGATTGGTTTCGGGTGTGTTGCACTTTTAGAATGATTCTCATACAAGGTTCTTATTCAGGTGTGGTTATATGGTATCCTAAACATGTGCTGCAATATATCATAATAATAGCATTAATAGCACACAACGATAACATTTGGTAAAATCCTAACATGTAATGAATAGTGGTTGGTTTTAGTACGTTATGGCATGGTTAATGATTAATTATCATATACTTCAAAAAGAATAACTTTTGAAGAACATGTTATTTAATTAAGAACAAGTATGATAATTAGGGTTGTGGGGTTCTATGGTTTACTTTGGTTTCCATCGCTTCGGAGTAAGTAGTAGATGGATCACAACATGGTTGGATTCATCAGACATTTAGTCTTGATTGGTTTTACTTAAGCATGAGAAACTTAAGCAATTATTTATACATGGTTGCTACCATGGTGGGTTCATCTTGCTGGTGATGTCTAGCTAGGGTTTATAGTTCCTTATAAGCAGGGTTGATGATGATTCTTTATTTTCTTCAAAAGAATAACTTTTGAAGAACATACTCCTTAAATAATAAGAAGTGTATCAATTAGGGTTGAGGTTGTCTAGGGTTTGCTATTAGATTCACTAAGTAAGGAACAGTGGTTTCCTAAATAGGATGGTTCATAAGTACCTCACACTAGTAGGGTTTAGTGGAACGAGGGTTATGTAAAGTAAAATAGCAGGTATGGTTGCTATTAGGTTTCATCATAATGGTGTGATGCTAAACATGGATAAACAAGGATGATGGATTTGGTAATAGGATCTAGGGTTTAAACTTGGTTGACCCTAATTGATCATTTAAGTCTGATGAGGATGAACACATGGGATACCCATATATTAGTGATAGGTATTCTACATTTTATGTGACCAAGACAAGTATTTAATTTGCTAATTATGGTCCTATGAGTTAAAGAAAGTATGATGATCATAAGTTCTAACCTAGGGTTTAGGTTAGAAGCGAATTAGGGTTCACATGTAATAGTGGAACTAGGTTTTCTAGTTGAGTTAGGGTTTTAGATTTCACATGAAATGATGAGGTTCTAGCTTTCTTTCTTATGGAACTAGGGTTTTCTACTTACCCTAAAATTCTTGAATTAATAACTTCAATTTAAGGTTGAAGTTATTAATAACTTTTAAATAGAATTAATATTATATTTGGCATTTTTTTCTATTTTTAAAGATTTTAATATTTAGGGTAATTATTAATCAGGGTTTTAAATCCTCCGAATAAGGATTTTATAAGTTAATAGAAAAGGAAAATTAATTTTAATGTTTTCCTTATTTACTTACTAGTTTTTATTTATTTTAGGAGATTTTTACTAATTATTGAATTTTAATTGAATTTGGAATTAGAATTAAAGGCTTAATTAACAAGTATTAAATAATGAAATTTTTATTAAAAATAAAAATTTCATTTTATATTTTTATTGGATAGAGTTTTCTTTTCTAAGAATTTTCATATCCCATTTATATTTTTCTGACTTAATATGGATTTTCTAAATTTATTTGAAATTGCAGTAATTTACTGGAGTTAAATTTAAACAGAATTTACTAAACACATACGTGTCTGTGCTACCCACAGACACATGCAAGTGGGCCAGTGCCACGATGGCTGCCATGGTGGCGTCGAGGTGGCCACCCAGTGTGTCACCGGCGGCCAGTGACGGCGATCGCCGGCGTTCCCGTGGTTCCGCGAGGGCGTGCTTGCGCTCTGCCGGGAAGAGGACGCCGAGGCGAACCCAATGGTGGCGGCGCCGCTCCGATATGGTCACCGGAGCGTGCCCGGCGGCGATACACACGGGGTACTCGATACGGCGAAGCTACGGCGTGCAATCGAGCAAGCTAAGCATGCTGTGCGGTAGAGAGGCTCACCAGGAGCACGACGAGCTTGGCGGCGAGGTCTCTGGTGGTCTAGGTCGCCGGAATTCATGGCGCCGGTGTCGGGGAAGACAAGGTTGACGACGGCGCTACAGGATGCTTGGGGTCGATTCCTCTTGCATACTGAGCAAGTCGAGGATGGCGATTCCAACGGTGGTCATGGCGAGGCACGGGGATGCCTCTATCGCCGGCGGCGAGCGGAGGTCTCGCGGCTAGGGTTTCCGGCCATTGGGGCAAATTGGAGAGGAGGAAGAAATCCCGAGCTGCCGTGCTTCGGCCTGGGCTTTTATACGGCTCGAGGGCGAGCCTCGTCACGACGTCGGGGAAGGAGAGGGCGACAGCGAGCGAAGAAGATGAGCACGCCTCTGTGCTGGCGTCCATGCGCGTCGAGAGGATGAGGACGACCTCCTCGGGATTTTTTTTTAACGAAGGGGTATACGGGCTCCTGCTGGGCTGGTGTTTGGGCCGTGTCGATGGGCTGGTTGGTGGGCTGCGTCGGCTTGGCAAGGTCCAGGTAACCAGGTAAGGCCTTTCTCCCCTTTTCTTCTTTTCTGTTTTTATTTTCTGTTTTCAAATTCTATTTTAAATTCTGGTTTGAATTCAAATTTGAATCCTTTTCTATGTTGCAGGTATTTCTTAATTGAATAATACAAGGAATAGCCCAAGATTCATCATCCACTTTGATAATGTATTAGAAAGTTTGATGTGGTTACTATAATCTTGATTTAGTTGTTATTATTGGGATTTGAATTCAAATATCCATATGGACATGAATTTGACTATTATCCTTAAGAATGTTAAAAATTGCTTTCCATATGATGGTTTTATTACTTAGTGATATATGGAGTTTTGTTGGTATTACTTTGTATGAAACAATTCCATAGTAATACTTATTAATGAGTTTCAATAAGGGGTGACTTAATGGCATAAGTTTATGTGTTAAAATATCTCTAAGGATTTGACCTCCTATTTGAAAAGGTTGTCACTTGCCTATTATTTTATGTGCATAACTATGTGCTAATGAATTGTATTAATTCTATTTTGAATGCCCTAGGGTGAACATTATTCTCAACATAGTTTGGATTTGACTTATGGGGATAAGTGGTTGATCACCCATACGATTTTAATTATGGTATTTAACACTAGGTTAATCTTAGGTTCATAATTGAAACATAAGATGTAGTTTGTGAGCAAATCTAGGATTCTAATGAGATTCACCTAATGGCAATTGGTTTGACTCTCAACTATGGCCTGGTTTATATTATGATCACCATAGTGATACCCAAACTAGGGTTGAGATTTAATTCTAGGTTATAGAGATGGGATGACACCATATTGCATGTGCTAGGGTTAAATCTCCCCTAATCATGATAAGGTGGTTGTTTACTTAACATTTTATGTTCTCCTTTAGTTACTATGATATTGAGAATTAGTTTGATCTTCTACCTATTGGCTTCTATTATTAACCTCAATTTATCATTTAAGTAACTACATTGGTTATAGTTCTTTTTATAGTTAACTTTGGTCATATGTGTATATGGTTTCCCACCATATGAAGTATAGTGTTTAACTCTAAGGTTTTTCTTAGGTTCATTAGGTGAATGAATGAGAAAATAGATGGGGTAAGATTCTACTTATTATCACCAATTGATTTACAATTATAGGTTGGGATATAAGCCTAGGGTTGCTTATTAGTTACCTCCCTATCATTTCATGTGGTGAACGATATCTACTTATTTTATTAAGGTTTAACTTATCCTTACATATCTCAAGAGCATGATCATGATTAAACATGATCAACTTGTTCTTAATATCTCTACCTCAAGTTCTTAGGGTTTATGATCATCACTTAATTTATAATGATCAAGGTGTTATCACCAGAATTTGACCAAGGTGGAGGTGGGCCACGATCGAGATAAGCTTGAAGGGTATATATGAAGAGAATACGAAGATCGGCCTTTTATGCCAAGTTGGGCTTAATTGCCCGTGTATCTGTAACATATTAGATCGCATCTTAGTTTAGAGATAGAATCTTACTCGTGCACGGTTTAGTGCACGCCCACATTAGAAAGTCCCCTGGACTATAAATATGTACCTAGGGTTTATGGAATAAACAACAACTCACGTTCAACCCAAAACAAACCAATCTCGGCGCATCGCCAACTCCTTCGTCTCGAGGGTTTCTATCGGGTAAGCGACATGCCGCTCTAGATCGCATCTTGCGATCTAGGCAGCACAAGCTCCACGTTGTTCATGCGTTGCTCGTATCGAAGCGCTTTTGATGGCGAGCAACGTAGTTATCATTAGATGTGTTAGGGTTAGCATTGTTCTTCGTTTAAGCATGCTTACGTAGTGCAACCCTTAGCATATCTAGCCGCCCTCACACCTATCTCAGGTGTGGGGGCGGCACCCCGCTTGATCATTATTTAGTAGATCCGATCCGTTACGATTGCTCCTTGTTCTACAAGGATTAGTTTAATATCTCGCAATAGTTAGGCCTTACAAAGGGGGAGGATCCGAGTGGCACGTAGGGTGGCGTTCGCAAGTCCTAAACAGGATGTTCCGAGGATCAACTTCATGTTGGTTTTTAGGCCTTGTTTAGGATCGGCTTACGAGCACCGTGCGTGGCCGCGAGGCCCAACTCCGGAGTAGGATGATCCGATTATGCGGTGAAAACCCTAAATCGTCGTAGATCTCATTAGCTCTATCTTGATCAAGCAGGACCACCAAGTATTCGTGCACCCCGTACGAATCATGGGTGGATCGGCTCTTTGAGCCGATTCACAGGATAACCCGAGAGCCGATCGAGGCTCGTATTTAACGTTTACATGTATGCCCCGCGGAGAAACTAAGCGAGGCATCCCCATCACCTTCCCGACCGTGCATAGGTCGGTGGCACGCCCTGCACTTCGCATCGCCGCGTGTGACCGGAAGAGCATTGCGGGCCGTCGCCGGAGGGGTCTCGCCAGCCGCAGCTCTAGGCTCTTCCCGGCTCTACGGTGTTGACAAGGCCGCTGCCCGCCGGTGGGTTTTGGCGACCAACACATTCCGGCACGCCCGGTGGGACAATCGTCTACATCAACCACATCGCCATCTACATCCGAGATGGCGGACGGCACGCCGGCCACCTACGAGGAGCTGCCTGACGAGCTCGAGAAGCAGTACAACGAGATCAAGGCTACCCTCGAAGCCGACCTCATCGGCTCATATCGCAGAACCCGTTCGCATGGCGTCAGGCGGAAGGAGTTCTCACCGGAAGGCGCACTCGATGAAGTGGACCTATCTGTCCCGTCAGAGGAACGTACCAGGGCCGTACGCCATGAGATTGGTGGCATGGTGGCTCACTCGTTGCGTCTCCATTCCGAGAGCCCGGTGAATACTTTGGAGCATGTCGCCGTTCGGATGATCAAGGAGGTCATGAAGAATCAGCACTCTTTGTTAGAGCCAGCCTCTCGTAACCTACCAAGGAAAAGTGCCACTCCGGCCCCGTCCGCCGTTGTCGCGCACATCGGCGGCACCGAGAGCGCATAATCCACCGGCGCGTGCCGCTGACAGGATTAACGCGTACTCACCCCGGGAGGTGCCAACCAGGACATCCGTTCGACATCAACATGATAGAACCGGGGCACCCCTTGATGAAGATAAAGGTGAGGGCAACCGCTCTCGTGGCAAAGACAAGGAAGAGGCTGCTCCATGTGATCGGCCCCGACACCGCCAAAACATCCCGGTGATGATCAAGGTAGAAGCCGACGCTAGTAATCGGCCCGTTGTATCCGTATCACCCGCTCTCCCGCGATGCGGCGTCGACCTCACTGAGTGACGGGAAGCTAGGGTACGGGTTCACATCAGCCGATGAGCTAGAGGAAGTCGACATCGGTCCCGGGGATAAGCCTCGACCTACTTTTATCGACAAGAAGTTAGATCCGCAGCTCGGGGACAGATGATAGCCCCGTTGAAGGAATACCCGGATTGCTTTGCATGGGATTACACAGAGATGCCCGGGTTGGACGAGAGCATCATTGAGCATCGCCTCCCCCGAAGAAAGGATTTCGGCCGTTCCAACAACGAGCACGTCGATGAGGGCCGAGATTCTAGAAGAAGTCAAGAAGGAGATTGAGAAAATGTTGGCCGCCGGATTCATCAGGCCATGCAGATATGCCGAGTGGATCTCCAGTATCGTGCCGGTGGAGAAGAAGGACGGCCGATGGCGCGTGGCCATCGATTTCCGAGATCTTAACAGAGCTACCCCAAAAGACGAATACCCGATGCCCGTGGCGGAAACATTGATAAACGCCGCCGCCGGCCACAAGGTGTTGAGCTTCATGGATGGCAACGCCGGTTATAATCAGATTTTCATGGCTCCGGAAGACGTACACAAGACCGCATTCAGGGTACCAGGGGCGTAGGCTTGTTCGAGTACGTGGTCATGACCTTTGGGTTGAAGAATGTCGGTGCAACGTACCAACGAGCCATGAATTATATATTTCATGATCTGATCGGCAAGTTGGTGGAGATCTATATCGACGACGTGGTGGTCAAATCAGTCTCCATGGAGGGGCACTTGGACGATCTACGGCGCGTCCTAGACCGGACTCGGAAATTAGGGCTGAGAATGAATCCGAAGAAGTGTGCCTTTGGCGTGACGTGCCGGTCAATTCCTAGGTTTTCCGATTCATGAACGGGGATTGAGATCGGCTCGAAAAGTCGGGAGGCGGTGCGTACCATGCAGCCGCCGACCACGAAAAAGGAGCTTCAACGCCTCATCGGCAAGATCAATTTCGTCCGCGGCTTCATCTCTAATCTGTCGTAGACGAATCGAGCCGTTCATGGCGCCGGGTGAAGACTAAATCCGACGACGAGTTTCATTGGGGGCGAACGAAGCAACGGGCGTTTGATGAGATTAAGCGATATCTCGACGACGCCGCCGTGCTAGTTCCGCCCCAAGAAGACAGTGCCATTCTACATCTACCGTCGCGTAGCCGACACGTCCATTGCTTCGTAGTGGTGCAACTTTACGATGGCGTTGAGAGAGTCGTTTTCTACCTCGAGCGAAGGATGCCGGACGCGGAAACAAGATACCCCGAGGTCGAGAAACTTTGCCTCTCGCTTATTCTTCACCTCGCACCAAGCTTCATCACATCCTTCTCGACGGCAGAGATCATCGTCATCCGTAAATCGACGTCGTCAAACACATGTTGTCGGCCCCCGTTTTGAAAGGCCGACTCGGTAAATGGATGCTTGCGCCGTCGAATTTGATCTCCGGTACCAGCCTGCGATGCGCTCAAGGGCCAGCGTTGGCCGATCTCATCGCTGAACGGATCAACACCAATATAGCAGCACTATCCATACGTGCATGGGCTATGTTCTTCGATGGATCGGTTTGTGACGATGGTTGCGGCATCGGCATTCCGCTCGTGTCGCCTCGGGGGCGTAATACTCCTTCTCCATCGGATTATCTACCCCTTGCACCAACAACGTAGCGAATATGAGGCAATACGTAAGGGAATGGAATTGCTATTGGAAGCCGGAGCGGAAGCCGTAGAGCTCTTTGGAGACTCAAAGTTGGTGATTAACCAACTCACGTGAGGAATATAATTGCGAAAGTGAATCGCTGTTCCCATATTGGGTGGAATGCCGTGAGTTGATGACACAGCTCCAGTACATCAACTTTAATTGGATCCCAAGGTCCCGGAATACCGATGCCAACAATCTCGCATAAATGGCGTCAGAGCTACATAGATATAGCCGACGGATCGGAAGTTCGGGATACAATTCCCGGAACGTAATGATTGGAGAGCCGAGATCTTCGATTATTTGAAAGATTCGGCTCGGGGGCACCTAAACCGGGTAAGATACAGAGCCATGAAGTATGTCCTTATAGGAGACGATATGTTCTACGAGACATTGGAAGGGTTGCTACTCAAGTGCCTAGGACCGACCGAGTCTAATCGGCTCTTACATGAGGTGCATGAAGGCGCCCGTGGAACACATCAGCCGGCTCATAAGATGAAGTGGTTGATCGAGCGATCGTGGTTTTATTGGCCCACTATGCTTGAAGATTGCTTCAATTATTACAGGGGTGCCAAGCATGTCGATGTTTGGAAAAATTCGGATGGTGCCAAGCATCGGCGATGAACCCCATCATCAAGCCTTGGCCGTTTCTGGGGTGGGGCATGGATATGATCGGCAAAATCCATCCGGCATCAAGTAAAAAACATGAATGGATTCTGGTTATCACAGCATTACTTCACCAAGTGGGTGGAAGCCGTCCCTATGAAAAAGGTGAAATCGGAGGACGTGATCCAGCTTTGTGAAAGAACACGTCATTCATAGGTTTGGAATTCCTCGGACTATCACGACCGATGGAGGTTCGGTCTTTACTTCTAAAGAATTCAGGAAGTTCCGTGATGATGTAGGGATTAAACCGATCCGATCATCCCCATACTATGCTCAAGCTAACGGACAGTGCCGAGGCGTCCAATCGAGCCCGATCAAGCTGATCAAGAGGAAAATTGACGAGAACCCTCGGGATTGGCATGAGAAGTTATCGAAGCATTATGGGCCTACCGCATGTCGTGCCATGGAGCTATAAAGACCTCGCCGTACTCAGCTTGTCTATGGATCGAGGAGGCCGTATTGCCTTGGGAAATTACGGCTGGATCAAGACGTGTCACGTTTCGGAATGAGCCGACAACTCGAAGAATATGCAGCTTTGATGAGCGACACTATTGAGGACGCAACGTAACTCAGGCTTTGGTCGTTGGAGAAGATTAAGGAGAACAAAGCCAGGGTGGCTCGTGCTTACAACAAAAAGGTTAGGCCAAAGGAGTTCCAAGTTGGGGATCTTGTGTGGGAAGCTGTGTTGCCATTGGGAACCAGGGATAAGGCATATGGCAAGTGGTCTCCTAATTGGCACGGTCCGTACAAAGTTGTCCAGGCCTTGAAGGGTAATGCATACATGCTGGAGGAATTGAGCGGCGAAAAGTTCCCCGTGGCTGTTAATGGTCAACACCTCAAGAAATATTTCCCAAGCATGTGGGATGATGGACAGTAAGATGTGGGGGCCGATTTCAGAATCGGCCAGTAAAAAAAAAAGAAACAGCCGATGTACAGGCATCGACTTGAGAAAACATATGGAGATTAACAATATGCAAGTACAACCGATGCACGGGCATCGACTTCAGAGAATAGAGCCGATACGCTGATATCGACTTTAGCGAAATAAGTTTATACAACAACTTGGCCTCAGACAGCAAGATGAGCCGATATTCTCGCCGTCGGCTCCCGTACGACAACTCCATTCGACAATCGGCAAGGGAGCGAAATTAATTAAGGGATTTTCTTCATTGATAAGGGGATTTCTTACAAAGAAAGAGCCGATTGCTCGGGAAGGAGGAACAAAAGAAGGGTCTATTGACCAATCTACTACTGCTAGGCCTATACTAGTAGATCTTAATCTACGGGCCATCGCTTCCTTCGTCGTCGTCCTCGGAATTCTCATCGGTACTGCTGCCGATGGGTTCCTCGTCGCTGCTCCCATAGCCCTCTACGAGAGCCTCATCTTCGTCTTCATCGTCGCTGCTGTCGTCGTCCCACCACATGCGGAGACGCTTCGCTGGCGGGTAACCCTCGAGGGAGTCGTCGTCGTCGTCGTCGTCTTCCTCTCCCTCTTCTTCAGAGGTGGGGCAGCCGTCCCGGTGGAACCGGTCATCCTCGCTCTCCGACTCCGAGCTTCCCCGACGGCGAGGAACTCGAAGATCTTCGTCCCCACCGGTCGGGGACTCGGTCGTCTTCGGACCAGACAGAGGAGGCGTGGTCTTCCAGGTCCCATGCTTCTGGGGCGCGGATGTCCGGCGGCGTCTCGCGGGAGGAGGAGGACCCGTAGGAAAGCTCGGAGGAGGAGTCGTGGAAGACCGACGAGGAAGAGGAAGAAGAGGAAGACATGGCTGTGGGAGTTTGGGGGTTTTTGGTGCCGAGGGCCAGGACAGAGCAGGATGGTGAAATGGCGAACTGCTCAGGGCGGTTAAGTAAAAGGGGGGCTACGGTGAAAAAATTCAATACCACAGCAGTTTTCGAGGAGGCAGTACCCAAAGACAACGGTCAAATCGCGCGGAACAGTCGAGAGGACAGGGCATCATGACGAAAAATGCTGCAATGGTTCTGCTCTGCCATGACATGACCCGACGGAAGAAAAACGTAATGATTTTGGAAATATCATTTCCAAAACCAGGGGGCATGTGTTATCACCAGAATTTGACCAAGGTGGAGGTGGGCCACGATCGAGATAAGCTTGAAGGGTATATATGAAGAGAATACGAAGATCGGCCTTTTATGCCAAGTTGGGCTTAATTGCCCGTGTATCTGTAACATATTAGATCGCATCTTAGTTTAGAGATAGAATCTTACTCGTGCACGGTTTAGTGCACGCCCACATTAGAAAGTCCCCTGGACTATAAATATGTACCTAGGGTTTATGGAATAAACAACAACTCACGTTCAACCCAAAACAAACCAATCTCGCGCATCGCCAACTCCTTCGTCTCGAGGGTTTCTATCGGGTAAGCGACATGCTGCCTAGATCGCATCTTGCGATCTAGGCAAGCACAAGCTCCACGTTGTTCATGCGTTGCTCGTACTCGAAGCGCTTTTGATGGCGAGCAACGTAGTTATCATTAGATGTGTTAGGGTTAGCATTGTTCTTCGTTTAAGCATGCTTACGTAGTGCAACCCTTGCATATCTAGCCGCCCTCACACCTATCTCAGGTGTGGGGCGGCATCCCGCTTGATCATTATTTAGTAGATCTGATCCGTTACGATTGCTCCTTGTTCTACAAGGATTAGTTTAATATCCGCAATAGTTAGGCCTTACAAAGGGGGAGGATCCAGTGGCACGTAGGGTGGCGTTCGCAAGTCCTAAACAGGATGTTCCGAGGATCAACTTCATGTTGGTTTTTAGGCCTTGTTTAGGATCGGCTTACGAGCACCGTGCGTGGCCGCGAGGCCCAACCTCGGAGTAGGATGATCCGATTATGCGGTGAAAACCCTAAATCGTCGTAGATCTCATTAGCTCTATCTTGATCAAGCAGGACCACCAAGTATTCGTGCACCCCGTACGAATCATGGGTGGATCGGCTCTTTGAGCCGATTCACGAGATAACCCGAGAGCCGATCGAGGCTCGTATTTAACGTTTACATGTATGCCCCGCAGAAACTAAGCGAGGCATCCCCATCACCTTCCCGACCGGGTATAGGTCAGGTGGCACGCCCTTGCACTTCGCATCGCCGCGTGTGACCAGAAGAGCATTGCGGGCCGTCGCTCGGAGGGGTCTCAGCCGGCCGCAGCTCTAGGCTCTTCCCGGCTCTACGGTGTTGACAAGGCCGCTGCCCGCCGGTGGGTTTTGGCAGTCAACACAAGGTTTGGCCTCCTAAGGTACCTCTCATTAAATAGGTTTCTCACTTCCATGATCAAGCATTGTCTTGATCAATTAATGTATAGCACTTCTATTTTACTTTCTAGGATAGAACTTCTATGGTTGCCTTTTTAGTTTATACCCCAGGAGAATGCCTGAGATATTCTGCTAAGGTTCTACTCAACAATGATGATATGGTCATCTGGGTATAAGAATAGTTCTCTCCCTCAAATCCAAGTGTTGCCTCAACTATCTTGAGTGTACTCCATAACTTGAGTTCTCTCATATAGGAATGGTTTATTCTAGGGTTTATGGTGTACTCCTAATATTTATTTAGGTTGCTGAACTAAAGATTCAATTGTCTTCCTTAGTTGGATTATTCCACTCCTTATTTCACTAAGTCATGGATATAGTCTTATTCCACTTGGTATTTGGTTATCTCACCACTCCAAGGTGAAATGGTTTACCACCCAATACTTTAGTTCAAAGATTTTCCTTTATTCATTAATAGGTAAAGCTAGGTTTAGAGTAAATGGTCTCTCTCATTTGAGAAGACTTGAATAATACTCTAGGGTTGCTCTTGAAGATAATGTTGTGATCATATGGATATTTATATTCAAGATTTGCCTCAAGGTTTGTCATTGCTTCCTTAAATAGAATAGAACTCTCACCTCTTTAGGTTTTATGTAAAGCTATTTGTAATAGAGAGGAATATACACTTCTTGAGTGGATCTCCTGGTTATAATTCCAATGTGGAAGTGGAATGAATACCATGAGGTTTCATGGTAGGATCATAGATTATTCTTAGGACATGGAAAAGATAAGTGAAGAATGGTTTCTTCATTTATTGTTACTTGATTTATAGTTAAATAGATGTTCATATGTTATGGCAAAGATTACCATGTTATGATCTTTAATAAGATCAAGCAATTGATCATTGAGTAAAGTGTTGTTGGATTGATTATTAGTTCCATTTGATCTAACCCCTTAGATCAAATCATATCTACTCAAAACAAGGTTTTTAGCAAAGTCACATTGAGGTTTATAGAGCTTGACTTGATGAGCTACTTCAATTCCACCAAGGTCAAGTGAAACTTCAGTTACTGTGACTGTTTTACTTTAAAGCGCGAAAATTCCCAGCATTTTCTATGCATGAATGCAATGCACACATCTGTTTCCTCTATTTTTGTAACCCCATTACCTGGGATATTACAGTCTCTACCCCTTAAACTAAACTTCGTCCTCGAAGTTTGATCTCTCTTACGTTTCGGAGTGTGGATCTGACTTGTGCAGACTAAATCTTTTCTCGAACTCCATGGTGATCTTATTGGATATAATTGAACACATCCCTTGTCCCGATTCTTCCTGGAATCCATTAGTGTTTGACATCAAACAACTATTACTTCCTTTACTTCCATGATTTCCTCCAATATTATAAGCTTGTTTCCTTTCTCATTGAATATTCAATGATTGGGACTTCTTCTTGTCCTGACAGTCTTAATTGAGGACTAATTGGATAACAATCTCCTATTTGATAAAATAGGTCTTTGTTCTTCCCTTACTACCAAAAATGGCAGTAATGGTACTTAATGGGTCCTAACTATGGAATTGGTCGTGATGGTTTATTTTCCTAAGAATGGATTAGACTCATTTAGTCCATCCAATCATGGTTTATGGTTGATACCTCTAACTATTTTGGGTTATTTAGGTTCCATGAAAGGAATCATTCAAATAGACTTTAGTTTTGGTATGGTCAATCTACTTCGATCTTTGGCCTTCTTGAGCTGTATTTGGTCTATGGTGTTTTCTTCGTCCAACTTCTTTATGCTTGACTTACTTGAGCCTTCGTACTTCTAAGTAAATACTACTCACTTTCTCAAGTTATAGTCCACTTCTTACTTCCTCGAAGTATAAACCTCGGCTTCTGGTCTGACTTCCTTCTGAAAGTATTGTTCATCAGTCTTATGAAAATAAGATCGAACTTCCTCCCAGTTCATACCTTCTTCTTCTATTATGCTCAAGGTATTGAGTTATTGTACATCCAACTCAATCTTTACTCTACCCCTTAGAGTTTTCTTATGGTCTTCAATTCCTTTTCTTATAACTATTGGACTATGGTTGGAATATTGGTCTGGTTCCAACTTATGGGCTTTACTTCTTCTAAGGTCTTGCGAAGAATGTTTGTGGTGTATCCACTCAATTATGGACATCCATCATGAATCCTTTAACTAAATGTTTAAAGGTCTTAATTATTTGACTGACAAGATTTTTATTTGTTCACAAACTTTTGTTACAACTAATTAAATCGTGGACTATTTGTAATACCAACTGATACCAGCTGTGGTTATTATACCAACTGTGGCTATTTGATATCTAAAAATGGATTCTATTATAGGTTCTGATCAACTGGACGAGACATCTTCTACTTTATCTCGCAGTATTTATACTATACCAATTGTGGTCTTCTGATGCCAACTATGGTCTTCTTATATCTTCTATGGGTTCATAGGTCATCTTTCTTTCTTCGAGGGTTTATTGTTGCAAGAAAACCACTAGCTGACACTATGATTATAGTATTCGAAGTGATTTCCCATGCATTCCCTCTTATATGTTGACTATGGATCTGCTTGAGCTTCACCATAATCACCAGGTTTCTTACCTTCATGCTTCTCATGTACTAAAGTACTCCACTGTTGAGGTAAAGCATGCATGTTGATTGGCACTTCCTTCAGAGTATTGTGGTTGCTTCCCACAACTTTGTTTCCTTTATCTGATGAACCTTCATCTTGTCTTCAAAATATACAGAATTCGTCACTTCCTCACATGAATACCATTACCCTCTAGATCTATAGCATCAAGTTAGGACTTGATATTGCAACATGCATTTGCATATCAAAGTCAAACTTCATGTATGGATCTAGTCAAACAATGAAAATTCAATAAAATCCAAGAAGATTCAGCTTTGTGTTTATAATACACACCATCATAGGCCTGAATATAATAGTTGAGTAAGACATCTCTAAACATCAGGCTCTGATGTGTAGTATAGAACACCACATAATATAGGTTTATATCGTGATACTTAGCACGAATATAGGGGATTCTACTATTTGTCTCAACCTTTACCTTAATTGCACAATTGCAATGAGATAAGCTTGAAACAATGTGGTCTAGGATAATTGTGGTTAACCTAATTTTTCTTTGGAAGTACTACTTAACTTCTATTTTGTTGAGGACTACCTCACATGATGTATTTTGGTTCTAACCTGGCTACTCTAAACACATAGCTATTGGAATATATCTCCTTTCCTTTCAAGTGTTTCTACCATAAACCTATGGTCATGATGTGCTTGGCACACTTCCCATGGTTTTGGAACACAACTCTTGCACTATTGGTGAACACCTGACTTCTTGTTGTACTTCTCCTAAATAATTATGATGTTCTAATCCATCACATAATGATTCTCGAGTGAATCCTATATGATTTCTATTTCTACCCTGTAAGTAGACATACTTTATTCCTATCTCTCTTCGTTACCTCCCATGATTGACTCATCATGGTCTATACTACCTCATATGACTCATAGTTATCACTTACTATCAATTGTTTCACATGTCTAGATAGTTTTACTTACTCATTACTTAACTTGGTCTACATCTTTTATTAGGATATCTTAATTATCTTCATCAATTGATATAACTCCTATTACCAGTCTGGATAACTCTTACTTAATCATAACATATGTTGGTACACATCTTCCACTAGGATATCTTCCTTATGGTTGTATCCTCTCTTTGGACTACCATGTATTGTATGCCAACTGTGGTCTACTCATAATTATTTTAGGGTCTTAAGAGTATCCTACATAATTTGAGATTAGCTAGCTAACTTCACTTAAGAAAGATAGGTAAGAAATGTTGACTTAAGTGTGTCAGGATTATTCTCAAGTGAATATCCATCTCAAGTCATAAGAATATTTGATTTAGCTAAGACAACTTCCTATATACACTACCAATCCTATAGGTCTCCTTTAAAGGGTTTTAATCCTAGGGTCAAAGCATTTGCTCGATACCAACTCGTGGGGACCCGGCATACCACTTGCATGGTGTAGTATGCAAGTCCGATATAACACCAATGAAACACCGTTCCACTAGTATTATATCGCTCAGAGTGGTACAACAGAAACATATGCGGGTCCAAGGTATGTCTATAGAATTACAACATCGACTCTGTTACATAAGATCATCACAGCCTCCTACTTTACAATGAGGTGAAACTGCAAATAAATTCCAGAAGAACGACTCGTAGTCTAGTCTTATCACGTACTCTATTTGTAGAGTATTTCACTAACTACAGAGGCTAAGAATAGACTCTAGCTAAATAGGAGCTAGATTTAGGAAGCTAGTTCCCTTCTATAGCTAAACTAGGTTCTCTTCTTGTTGTATGTGGTATCTGACTCCTCTGACATGTCCTGTCTCGTGAAGTAGTTGTTGACTCCTCGGTTTTCGAGTTGCACTGTAGATCCTCCTTCGATGCCTCCATATCTAAGCAGGGGATTTAAGAGTGGGATGAGTACGAGCGTACTCAACAAGTTCATTATAGGAAAGAGGTGTTTAATGCACTAGCTACAACATTAGACCAGAAAGTCTAATACCAATGCAGGTTTTCATAATCATTTCTTCAAATGTTGCTTTTATTCAGAAGAACTATGTCCGTCAGCCTTCACCGGTTTACTAGAACTTCATGGAGCTCCTTTCCGGCCGCGTTCGCAGTTCCATATCCCGGAACAGGGAGTGACAGGTCACGGTTCTTTACACTCGGCAGAGGTGTGTTGCTTTACCCATAAGGGATCTTAACCTTGGTGCCAACCGGGCAATTGTTCCCGTCCACACTTCCTATGGTGTGAGGCCCGGTATAAGGTCTAGCCAATCATGTTCCTCCGCTACCTCGCACACCCACCCTTTGTTGCATACCCCGACCCCGGGTCCTCGTCGGTCCTCTTACACCAATTAAGGATGGACCCCGACCACGACAACGGTTTGGGACTCGTTAACCAAACTCCTTCGCCGGTAGCCGCAACCCATCATAGACCACTTACCGTGGGGAATTAGAATGGGATCCCCACCCCACCGCTTGCCCAACCTCGGGTCAAGTGTCTACGGTAAGCGCATCCGTTGATGTACGAGAGGTGGAAACACTTTTGACTACTCCGTCCCACTCCGGATCTTATGGTTAACACGGGTATTACGGCACAAGAATCACTGGACGACATTTGTTGTTTAATCCTAGATGGATATAAACCCTTGCAATGGAACCTCCACCATATCAACACGATCCATGGTTCCATTGCCCACCACATAGTCATATTCATAGTTATGAAAATAGTGGTTTTGCTTTTTATGCAATAGTGATAAACATAGTACTTTGCAAGTAATTTAGTAAAAATACTCAAATGACATGAGCAAGCGATGAACTTGCCTTTCTTGACTGCAAGATTATGCAGACAAGGTCTTCGATACGCAATAACTCCAAATTCTGAAATAGCATCATCGTCCGGTAAGGACGATGTTTAAAAGATTGGCAAGGATGCAATAATGCATAAGTATGAGATGCAATCGCTCTAAGCGTGACCTAACCCCGATGATTTAGGATTAGTGAGTTGTAATGATTGGTTTCGGGTGTGTTGCACTTTTAGAATGATTCTCATACAAGGTTCTTATTCATGTGTGGTTATATGGTATCCTAAACATGTGCTGCAATATATCATAATAATAGCATTAATAGCACACAACGATAACATTTGGTAAAATCCTAACATGTAATGAATAGTGGTTGGTTTTAGTACGTTATGGCATGGTTAATGATTAATTATCATATACTTCAAAAAGAATAACTTTTGAAGAACATGTTATTTAATTAAGAACAAGTATGATAATTAGGGTTGTGGGGTTCTATGGTTTACTTTGGTTTCCACTGCTTCTGGAGTAAGTAGTAGATGGATCACAACATGGTTGGATTCATCAGCATTTAGTCTTGATTGGTTTTACTTAAGCATGAGAAACTTAAGCAATTATTTATACATGGTTGCTACCATGGTGGGTTCATCTTGTCGGTGATGTCTAGCTAGGGTTTATAGTTCCTTATAAGCGGTGGTTGATGATGATTCTTTATTTTCTTCAAAAGAATAACTTTTGAAGAACATACTCCTTAAATAATAAGAAGTGTATCAATTAGGGTTGAGGTTGTCTAGGGTTTGCTATTAGATTCACTAAGTAAGGAATAGTGGTTTCCTAAATAGGATGGTTCATAAGTACCTCACACTAGTAGGGTTTAGTGGAACAGGGTTATGTAAAGTAAAATAGCAGGTATGGTTGCTATTAGGTTTCATCATAATGGTGTGATGCTAAACATGGATAAACAAGGATGATGGATTTGGTAATAGGATCTAGGGTTTAAACTTGGTTGACCCTAATTGATCATTTAAGTCTGATGAGGATGAACACATGGGATACCCATATATTAGTGATAGGTATTCTACATTTTATGTGACCAAGACAAGTATTTAATTTGCTAATTATGGTCCTATGAGTTAAAGAAAGTATTATGATCATAAGTTCTAACCTAGGGTTTAGGTTAGAAGCGAATTAGGGTTCACATGTAATAGTGGAACTAGGTTTTCTAGTTGAGTTAGGGTTTTAGATTTCACATGAAATGATGAGGTTCTAGCTTTCTTTCTTATGGAACTAGGGTTTTCTACTTACCCTAAAATTCTTGAATTAATAACTTCAATTTAAGGTTGAAGTTATTAATAACTTTTAAATAGAATTAATATTAGATTTGGCATTTTTTCTATTTTTAAAGATTTTAATATTTAGGGTAATTATTAATCAGGGTTTTAAATCCTCCGAATAAGGATTTTATAAGTTAATAGAAAAGGAAAATTAATTTTAATGTTTTCCTTATTTACTTACTAGTTTTTATTTATTTTAGGAGATTTTTACTAATTATTGAATTTTAATTGAATTTGGAATTAGAATTAAAGGCTTAATTAACAAGTATTAAATAATGAAATTTTTATTAAAAATAAAAATTTCATTTTATATTTTTATTGGATAGAGTTTTCTTTTCTAAGAATTTTCATATCCCATTTATATTTTTCTGACTTAATATGGATTTTCTAAATTTATTTGAAATTGCAGTAATTTACTGGAGTTAAATTTAAACAGAATTTACTAAACACACACGTGTCTGTGCTACCCACAGACACAGGCAAGTGGGCCAGTGCCACGATGGCTGCCATGGTGGCGTCGAGGTGGCCACCCGCATGTGTCACCGGCGGCCGCGGACGGCGATCGCCGGCGTTCCCGTGGTTCCGCGAGGGCGTGCTTGCGCTTACTGGGAAGAGGACGCCGAGGCGAACCCAATGGTGGCGGCGCCGCTCCGATATGGTCACCGGAGCGTGCCCGGCGGCAGTACTCACGGGGTACTCGATACGGCGAAGCTACGGCGTGCAATCGAGCAAGCTAAGCATGCTGTGCGGTAGAGAGGCTCACTAGGAGCACGACGAGCTTGGCGGCGAGGTCTCTGGTGGTCTAGGTCGCCGGAATTCATGGCGCCGGTGTCGGGGAAGACAAGGTTGACGACGGCGCTACAGGATGCTTGGGGTCGATTCCTCTTGCATACAGAGCAAGTCGAGCATGGCGATTCCAACGGTGGTCATGGCGGGGCACGTGGATGCCTCTGTCGCCGCGGCGAGCGGAGGTATGCGGCTAGGGTTTCGGCCATTGGGGCAAATTGGAGAGGAGGAAGAAATCCCGAGCTGCCGTGCTTCGCCGGGCTTTTATACGGCTCGAGGGCGAGCCTCGTCACGACGGTCGGGGAAGGAGAGGGCGACAGCGAGCGAAGAAGATGAGCACGCCTCTGTGCTGGCGTCCATGCGCGTCGAGAGGATGAGGACGACCTCCTCGGGATTTTTTTTTAACGAAGGGGTATACGGGCTCCTGCTGGGCTGGTGTTTGGGCCGTGTCGATGGGCTGGTTGGTGGGCTGCGTCGGCTTGGCAAGGTCCAAGTAACCAGGTAAGGCCTTTCTCCCCTTTTCTTCTTTTCTGTTTTTATTTTCTGTTTTCAAATTCTATTTTAAATTCTGGTTTGAATTCAAATTTGAATCCTTTTCTATGTTGCGGGTATTTCTTAATTGAATAATACAAGGAATAGCCCAAGATTCATCATCCACTTTGATAATGTATTAGAAAGTTTGATGTGGTTACTATAATCTTGATTTAGTTGTTATTATTGGGATTTGAATTCAAATATCCATATGGACATGAATTTGACTATTATCCTTAAGAATGTTAAAAATTGCTTTCCATATGATGGTTTTATTACTTAGTGATATATGGAGTTTTGTTGGTATTACTTTGTATGAAACAATTCCATAGTAATACTTATTAATGAGTTTCAATAAGGGGTGACTTAATGGCATAAGTTTATGTGTTAAAATATCTCTAAGGATTTGACCTCCTATTTGAAAAGGTTGTCACTTGCCTATTATTTTATGTGCATAACTATGTGCTAATGAATTGTATTAATTCTATTTTGAATGCCCTAGGGTGAACATTATTCTCAACATAGTTTGGATTTGACTTATGGGGATAAGTGGTTGATCACCCATACGATTTTAATTATGGTATTTAACACTAGGTTAATCTTAGGTTCATAATTGAAACATAAGATGTAGTTTGTGAGCAAATCTAGGATTCTAATGAGATTCACCTAATGGCAATTGGTTTGACTCTCAACTATGGCCTGGTTTATATTATGATCACCATAGTGATACCCAAACTAGGGTTGAGATTTAATTCTAGGTTATAGAGATGGGATGACACCATATTGCATGTGCTAGGGTTAAATCTCCCCTAATCATGATAAGGTGGTTGTTTACTTAACATTTTATGTTCTCCTTTAGTTACTATGATATTGAGAATTAGTTTGATCTTCTACCTATTGGCTTCTATTATTAACCTCAATTTATCATTTAAGTAACTACATTGGTTATAGTTCTTTTTATAGTTAACTTTGGTCATATGTGTATATGGTTTCCCACCATATGAAGTATAGTGTTTAACTCTAAGGTTTTTCTTAGGTTCATTAGGTGAATGAATGAGAAAATAGATGGGGTAAGATTCTACTTATTATCACCAATTGATTTACAATTATAGGTTGGGATATAAGCCTAGGGTTGCTTATTAGTTACCTCCCTATCATTTCATGTGGTGAACGATATCTACTTATTTTATTAAGGTTTAACTTATCCTTACATATCTCAAGAGCATGATCATGATTAAACATGATCAACTTGTTCTTAATATCTCTACCTCAAGTTCTTAGGGTTTATGATCATCACTTAATTTATAATGATCAAGGTTTGGCTTCCTAAGGTACCTCTCATTAAATAGGTTTCTCACTTCCATGATCAAGCATTGTCTTGATCAATTAATGTATAGCACTTCTATTTTACTTTCTAGGATAGAACTTCTATGGTTGCCTTTTTAGTTTATACCCCAGGAGAATGCCTGAGATATTCTGCTAAGGTTCTACTCAACAATGATGATATGGTCATCTGGGTATAAGAATAGTTCTCTCCCTCAAATCCAAGTGTTGCCTCAACTATCTTGAGTGTACTCCATAACTTGAGTTCTCTCATATAGGAATGGTTTATTCTAGGGTTTATGGTGTACTCCTAATATTTATTTAGGTTGCTAAACTAAAGATTCAATTGTCTTCCTTAGTTGGATTATTCCACTCCTTATTTCACTAAGTCATGGATATAGTCTTATTCCACTTGGTATTTGGTTATCTCACCACTCCAAGGTGAGATGGTTTACCACCCAATACTTTAGTTCAAAGATTGGCCTTTATTCATTAATAGGTAAAGCTAGGTTTAGAGTAAATGGTCTCTCTCATTTGAGAAGGCTTGAATAATACTCTAGGGTTCCTCTTGAAGATAATGTTGTGATCATATGGATATTTATATTCAAGATTTGCCTCAAGGTTTGTCATTGCTTCATTAAATAGAATAGAACTCTCACCTCTTTAGGTTTTATGTAAAGCTATTTGTAATAGAGAGGAATATACACTTCTTGAGTGGATCTCCTGGTTATAATTCCAATGTGGAAGTGGAATGAATACCATGAGGTTTCATGGTAGGATCATAGATTATTCTTAGGACATGGAAAAGATAAGTGAAGAATGGTTTCTTCATTTATTGTTACTTGATTTATAGTTAAATAGATGTTCATATGTTATGGCAAAGATTACCATGTTATGATCTTTAATAAGATCAAGCAATTGATCATTGAGTAAAGTGTTGTTGGATTGATTATTAGTTCCATTTGATCTAACCCCTTAGATCAAATCATATCTACTCAAAACAAGGTTTTTAGCAAAGTCACATTGAGGTTTATAGAGCTTGACTTGATGAGCTACTTCAATTCCACCAAGGTCAAGTGAAACTTCGAGTCATCGTGGACTGTTTTACTTTAAAGCGCGAAAATTCCCCAGATTTTCTATGCATGAATGCAATGCACACATCTGTTTCCTCTATTTTTGTAACCCCATTACCTGGGATATTACATACATCTACCTTCGGGATTAGTTTTAAACCTCAATAATTGTTATTTTGTACCCGCGTTGAGCATGAACATTATATCTGGATCTTGTTTAATGCAAGACGGTTATTCATTCAAGTCTGAGAATAATGGTTGTTCTATTTTTATGAATAATATCTTTTATGGTCGAGCACCCGAAAAGAATGGTTTATTTTGTTAGATCTCGATAGTAGTGATACACATATTCATAACATTGATGCTAAGTGAATTAAATTGAATGATAATTCTACTTATATGTGGCACTGTCGTCTTGGTCATATTGGAGTGAAACGCATGAAGAAACTCCATATTGATGGATTACTTGAATCACTTGACTTTGAGTCACTTGATAGATGCGAAGCATGTCTAATGGAAAAAATGACTAAGACTCCATTCTCTGGTATTATGGAGCGAGCTACTGACTTATTGGAAATCATACATACCGATGTGTGCGGACCAATGAGTGTAGCATCGCGCGGTGGTTATCGTTATGTTCTAACCTTCACGAGATGATCCGAGTAGATATGGGTATATCTATTTCATGAAACATAAATCCGAAACTTTCGAGAAGTTTAAGGAATTCCAAAGTGAAGTAGAAGATCAACGTAACAAGAAGATTAAATTTCTACGATCCGATCGCGGAGGTGAATATCTGAGTTATGAGTTTGGCATGCATTTAAAGAAATGCGGAATACTTTCACAATTGACACCGCCGGGAACACCTCAACGAAACGGTGTGTCTGAACGTCGTAATCGAACTCTCTTAGATATGGTTCGTTCTATGATGTCTCTTACTGATTTTCCGTTATCATTTTGGAGTTATGCATTAGACACAGCCGCATTCACTTTAAATAGAGCACCATCAAAATCCGTTGAAACGACACTGTATGAATTATGGTTTAATAAGAAACCTAAGCTGTCGTTTCTTAAAGTTTGGGGTTGCGAAGCCTATGTAAAAAAGTTACAACCGGACAAGCTAGAACACAAAGCGGAGAAATGCATCTTCATAGGATACCCTAAGGAAACTATAGGGTACACTTTCTATCACAGATCCGAAGGCAAAATCTTTGTTGCTAAGAATGGAACCTTTCTTGAGAAAGAATTTCTCACTAAAGAAGTGACTGGAAGAAAAGTAGAACTCGATGAGATTGATGAATCTTCACTCGTTGATCAGAGTAGCGCAGTACCGGAAGTTGTTCATGTACCACCTACACCAGCAAAAGAGGAAGCTAATGATAATGATCATGAAACTTCGAACGAGATAGCTACTGAACCTCGCAGATCGACAAGGGAACGTGCCACTCCTGATTGGTATGATCCTTGTCTAAATGTCATGATTGTGGACAATAATGATGAAGACCCTGCGACATATGAAGAAGCGATGATGAGCCCGAGATTCCAACAAATGGCAAGAAGCCATGAAATCCGAAATGGGATCCATGTATGATAACAAAGTATGGACTTTGGTAGACTTACTCGATAGCCGCAAGGCCGTCGAGAATAAATGGATCTTCAAGAGAAAAACAGATGCTGATGGTAATATTACTCGTCTATAAAGCTCGACTTGTCGCAAAGGGTTTCCGACAAATTCAAGGTGTTGACTACGATGAGACTTTCTCACCTGTAGCGAAGCTAAAATCTGTGAGGATTTTGTTAGCAATAGCTGCATTTTTCGATTATGAGATTTGGCGGATGGATGTCAAACGGCGTTCCTTAATGGAGACATTAAGGAAGAGTTGTATATGGTAAAACCCAAAGGTTTTGTTGATCCTAAAAATGTCGACAAAGTATGCAAACTTCGAGCGTTCAATTTATGGACTGAAGCAAGCATCGAGAAGTTGGAACCGACGCTTTGATAAGGTGATCAAAGACTTCGGGTTTATACGAGTGTCATGGAGAGGCCTCGTATTTACAAGAAAGTGAGTGGGAGCTCTGTAGCGTTCTTGATATTATATGTAGATGACATATTATTGATTGGGAATGATATAGAACTATTAAGTAGTGTAAAAGGTTATTTGAATAATAGTTTTTCAATGAAAGACCTTGGTGAAGCATCGTATATATTAGGCATCAAGATTTATAGAGATAGATCAAGACGTCTAATAGGGCTATCATAGAGTACATACCTGGACAAGATTCTAAAGAAGTTTAGAATGGACGAAAGTAAGAAAGGATTCTTACCTATGTTACCAGGAAAGGTCTTGAGTAAGACTCAAGGTCCGACTACGGCAGAAGAAAGAGAAAGGATGAGTCAGATCCCCTATGCCTCGGTAGTGGGCTCTATCATGTATGCCATGCTACGTACTAGACCGGATATAGCACATGCTGTTAGTTTGACTAGCAGATATCAAAGTGATCCAGGAATGGAACACTGGACAGCGGTCAAGAATATCCTGAAGTACTTGAAAAGAACTAAGGATATGTTTCTTTGTTATGGAGGTGACCAAGAGCTCATTGTAACAGTTACACCGATGCAAGTTGGAACACCGATCCCGATGACTCTAAGTCACGATGCAGGTACGTGTTTATATTGAATGGTGCTGCGCAGTAGCTGGGCAAGCTCGAAGCAGTGCACGGTGGCGAAGTCTTCAACAGAATCGGAGTACATAGCGGCTTCAGAGGCTTCATCAGAAACGGTATGGATGAAGAGGTTCATTGTAGAGCTCGGTGTGGTTCCTAGTGCATTGGACCCACTAGTCATCTACTGTGACAACATGGGTGCCATCGCCAATGCACAAGAACCAAGGTCACACAAGAGGCTGAAGCATATCAAGCTGTGTTATCATTCAATTCACGAGTACATCGAAGATGGAGAAGTAAAGATTTGCAAAGTACACACTGATCTGAATGTAGCAGATCCGTTGACTAAAGCTCTCCCTAGGGCAAAGCATGACCAACACCAGAATGCCATGGGTGTTAGGTACCTTACAATGTAATCTAGATTATTGACTCTAGTGCAAGTGGGAGACTGTTGGAGATATGCCCAAGAGGCAATAATACAAGTGGTTATTATATACTTTATGTTTATGATAACTGTTTATATACCATGCTATAATTGTATTAACCGAAACATTGATACATGTGAGTTATGTAACAACAATGAGTCCCCAGTAAGCCTCTTAACTAGCTTGTTGATTAATAGATGATTAGTTTCATAATCATGAACATTGGATGTTATTAATAACAAGGTCATGTCATTATATGAATGATGTGATGGACACACCCAATTAAGCGTAGCATAAGATCACGTCATTAAGTTATTTGCTATAAGCTTTCGATACATAGTTACCTAGTCCTTTCGACCATGAGATCATGTAAATCACTTATATCGAAAAGGTACTTTGATTACATCAAACGCCACTGCGTAAATGGGTGGTTATAAAGGTGGGATTAAGTATCCGGAAAGTATGAGTTGAGGCATATAGATCAACAGTGGGATTTGTCCATCCCGATGACGGATAGATATACTCTGGGCCCTCTCGGTGGAATGTCGTCTAATGTCTTGCAAGCATATGAATGGTTCATAAGAGACCACATAACACAATACGAGTAAAGAGTACTTGTCAGGAGACGAGGTTGAACAAGGTATAGAGTGATACCGATGAGCAAACCTCGGACAAGTAAAATATCGCGTGACAAAGGGAATTGGTATCGTATGTGAATGGTTCGTTCGATCACTAAGTCATCGTTGAATATGTGGGAGCCATTATGGATCTCCAGATCCCGCTATTGGTTATTGGTCGGAGAGAGTTCTCAACCATGTCCACATAGTTCGCGAACCGTAGGGTGACACACTTAAGGTTTGATGTTGTAATAGTAGAACTCGAATATGGAATGGAGTTCGAAGTATTGTTCGAAGTCTCGGATGGGATCCCGGACATCACGAGGAGTTCCGGAATGGTCCGGAGAATAAGATTCATATATAGGAAGTCATTTTATAAGTTTGAAAATGATCCGGTGCATTTATGGAAGGTTCTAGAAGGTTCTAGAAAAGTCCGGAAGAAATCACTTTAGAAGGCGGAGTCCCGAAGGGACTCCACCACCCATGGCCGGCCAACCCTAGAGGGGGAGTCCAAGGTGGACTCCACCAAGGGGCCGGCCACCCACCCCCACATGGAAGGGTGGGAATCCCACTTGAGGTGGGAGTCCCACCTTGGGTAGGTTTCCCTACAACATGGAAGGTTTTGGGTTGGGGTCTTATTCGAAGACTTGTAATCCAACACTTGGGGGTTCCACCTATATAATGAGGGGCCAAGGGGAGGGGGCCGGCCACCACAACACCACCAACTTTGCCACACCACAAGGAGGCCGGCCACCCCCTCTCCCAAACCCTAGCCGCCGTACTCCTCCACCTCTCCCGCAACGCTTAGCGAAGCTCCGCCGGAGTTCTCCATCGCCATCGCCACCGCCACCACGCCGTCGTGCTGCCGGATTCAAGGAGGAGCTACTACTTCCGCTGCCCGCTGGAATGGGGAGAAGGACGTCGTCTTCATCAACACCGAACGTGTGACCGAGTACGGAGGTGCTTTGCCCGATTGTGGCACCGTCAAGATCTTCTACGCGCTTTTGAAAGCGGCAAGTGATCGTCTACCGCAGCAACAAGAGCCTCATCTTGTAGGCTTTGGAAATCTTCAAGGGTGAGTCCCGTTCATCCCCTCGTTGCTCCCATCTTCTAGATTGCATCTTGGCTTGGATTGCGTTCTCGCGGTAGGAAATTTTTTGTTTTCTATGCAACGAATCCCTACAACCTTCCCATGGGGATGAAAGTTTATGCTGTCCGGCTGTCCGTTGGATCAGCCGGAGCACTAGGTCTCCTTCTCGGAATGCTAAGGGCTGGACCTTCCGGCTGTGATAGCGTCGGAGGCTTTGCTGGTATATCGTGGATCTGGACACGGCCAGCAGTCGGGCCTCTTCGACCAGGTCGACTCCATCTTCGCGAGCCTCCTTGGCTTCGGCTTCAGTGTATAGCTTGATCCTTGGCGCGTCGTTCTCGATATCAGTCGGCAGGACGGCTTCGTCCCCGTAAACGAGGAAGAATGGCGTGAAGCCGACGGAGCGGTTTGGTGTAGTGCGCAGGCTCCAGAGCACAGAAGACAACTCTTCAATCCAGCAGTTGGCGGCTCGCTCGAGTGGCTCCACCAGCCGGGGCCGGATGCCGGCTAGGATCAAGCCGTTGGCCTTTTCCGCCTGCCCATTGGACTCAGGGTGTGCCATCGACGCTAGGTCCATCTGAATTCCCTTTTCCTCATAGAAGCGAGAGAAGACGCCTTGGGCGAAGTTGGTGCCATTGTCGGTTATGATGCTATGGGGATAGCTATATCGCACGATGATGTCCTTGAGGAAAGTGACGGTTGTGGAGCCATCCAGCTTCTTGATCGGCTTGGCCTCGATCCACTTAGTGACAAGATGAGTCTACAACCTAATAAATATGACCTTACATGATACCACACATATGTTACTACCCACTATAAAGGTAGTAACATAGAGTAGTAACATGTGCATGTTACTACTCTATGTTACTCCCCACTATGACTAGTTTTAGATTAAAAAAAGATTGACATGCTTTAATATTTTGATCTGCAATCCCTTGACATAAGAAGTGTTTCATACTTGTATTTGTGGTTTGATTGGAACGTTTGTCTTCTAGCTGCTAATTCTTCACCATTAAGTCTATGTATCTTGATTATATGAATGGTCATACTCGATTTCTACGCAAATATTTGTGGAAACTCAAAATCCCTCTAAAGATAAAAAATTTCATGTGATTTCTTAATAATAAGGTCATACTTACTAAGGACAATTTGGCAAAACGTAGATGGACAGGGTCTCCGAAGTGTTGTTTCTGTGATGCAAATGAAACTATTAAAAATTTGTTCCTTGCGTGTCCATTTGCTACTATTATTTGGCGGATGATTTACTTTGCTTATAATATTTCGCCACCTACGAGTATTACTAATATGTTTGGGAACTGGTTGTATGGAGTTGCAAAGAAAGATAAAAACAAAATTCGAATTGGTATATCTGCTATTTGCTGGACAATATGGAATACTAGAAATGATATGATTTTTAATAATCAAAAGGGTACTAACTTTTTGCAGGTAATTCTTCGAGCTGTGCATTGGATCCAGTTATGGGCTTTCCTGCTACCGGAGGATCAGCGCAAGGATATGGATACTGGCTGCAACAGACTGCTGGCGGTCACGCAGGATTTCTACTACCGGGCTACTGGGTGGCGACATAATAATAGGATAGAGTATGGCTAGCCTATTTAGATGTCTGTTGTTCGATGGTTGATTTATGTCGCAACCAAGTCGGACCCGTTTGGTGTTAATGTTCTTTATGTCTCTCATACTTCATGCTTGATACATGATACTTGATACTTTACAGTTTTAACAAAAAGGCCGTGTGCATCAATTGATGTAGAGGCTGGGGCTGTTGCTCCTTGATCTAAAAAAATTCTTCACATTACACCACATCAAAACGTTAACAATTTTATCTACAACACCCTGATGTTAAGTGAATTTTGTGTTTGTTCTGCAATAATTTCAACACATGTTAATATAATCATTTGGCTCTTTGCACTTTATGGAGATAATTAGTTATTTTGTGTGGCCCAGCCTTTCATCGGGCAACATGCATGGTGGTTCTATTTATAAAATGCATTTTCATATATATCTACTCCTTCTGTTCCTTGACATAATGTGTATAGCTTTTTGAGAAAAAATCCGAATTGCAAGGTGCATTGCATTGCATCACTCATCTGGACCAAGGTTTAAAATAGCGCGCTATTTCTCCGCTAATATCACGTAATAGCATATTTGGAGGGTCTACGCTAAATTTTAGTAATTTTTCTCGCTACGGCGCTATTTGTGAAATAGCATGATATATCGTGCTAAAACTTCATAGCGTTAGCGCGCTATTTTTTCAAGCCAGTTGCTTTCACTTTTCGGTTGTAATGAACTGCAATATGTTGATTCCTCTTCTAGATTAGAACTTAACATCGTTAATGCTGATAATTTTTAATAAAGAATTTATAATATGTTGTTTCCTTATGGAATACTGATGTTAGTCTTCTGAAAAATTGGAGATATATTTGTTGCATGTGCTTATGTATGTATGATTTAGTTATTTTTGGACTAAATATCTAACCTTTTTAGCGAAATCTTTTATTTTTAGACTATATTTGATATTTTTTTCAAAACGCTATTTGAAATATAGCACGCAATTAGCACGATATAGCGTCCATAGCGTTTGAAGGAGACCGACGCTATTTCATTTAGCACGCTATTTTAAACCTTGATCTGGACAGTCTTTTTAAGGTTTTGATTGCATTTCCTTTTGTATGTAAACTCATTTATTTTCTCATGTCCTCGCCTAAAATTGGTTGAACTTTATCTCCATGCGTGTTCTTTAATTTTTATGTCAAAAACTATACACCTATATTTAGGAGCGGAGTGAGTATATAATATTAAAATTGTTATTTTTTCTAAAAGTTTGATCAAAGTGTACTTAACTTAACTTCAAAAATATATGTAAGTTTTATTCGTCGGAGGGTGTACTCTCTTTTCTGCATTAATTGTACGTGCCCTTTTGTGTGCCCAGACACTCGTTTCTACGAAAAGTCCTGTAAGCATGCATGGTCCATGGTCAACAGCAACGTGCGTGCCAAATCTTACGGGGAAAATCAGCCCAGCTGTTGGATATATTATCTACCGATGGTTCTGTAGAAAACCGTTTCAAAAATTCGGAAAACTCTGTGGGCCGGTACTGGGTACATATAATCTCCACGGATAGAAAAACTCGTCTCATCATCTCCGTTGTAGCAAGTTTGGACCGACGACTGTCTTCTTCTCGAACAAGTGACGGAAGGAAAAGATACGTGCGCAAATATGGACTGGCCGTATTCTCCAGAAAAAAGAAAGTATATTGACGACTGGACTATGTGTCGTAATGGAACTGGTAGTATTCCATCTCAGAAAAAATCGATGATTTCATAGCATCTACCAAGAACTCCCAGTATTATTGCAATTATTCTCGTAAACTGAAGACTACTAACACAATCAAATGTCCTTATAAACATATTATATTCAAATCTAATTTTCAGTCACATGCAGATGATAGCAATAGCATATGGTCACCAAAGCCAGAATTGTCAGCTAGCATTATTTATTTAAAATTGTTTGCATACTAACAACAATTTGGTGAACCAATGGTCAAAAAGTAGGCTGCTTAGAATTTAGAAATGAAAGAGCATCAGTCGGTGGCATGTATATACCTGCCCAGAACAGCCCGTAGTTCTTCTTGATCATGTCCAATGGTCATGAGCAGCTGAATAAGGGTGGATCGCGCCCCATGGTGGCGTCGCTGATGTAGGAATCTGAACATGGTTCGCCCCATGGATTCCGCTTCCAGCGGTCGCGACAATGCACCTAGATAAGGAGAGTGTCACGACACAGCCAAGAGACACAACTGTTGTCGTCACTGTCACCTCATACCCACCTTTTCCGTCACATCGCCGGAGAAGGCCAATTGTTGTTGTTAGTCTAGAAACAAAGTAAACATGGAGTCAATTTTTTGCATAAAGCAAATAAGGAAAAAAACGACAAAAATATATAATATACATAGAAGTCCAATTATTGCGCTGAATGAGAAACAAAGTAAATGGGAATTATTTTTGCACCAAATCACGGATGAAAAAACTACAGAACATATCGATCCTACGACTAAAAATCGAAATTCCATCAAATTGTGCGCACATCGTACCAACTCTAGAAGAAGTGGTGGAAATGTGTTTTTATCTCCTATACACCCTCAAAAATTGCCTTGTTAGGCTTGTTGGCAAAGGGAATTCAATAAATCTGAGATCACACACAACAACAGGTTTAGCACACATGAAAATATGTTGTTAGAAACAAACGTGAAAAAGGTGTCCCAGAATACAAAGTTTCCCTATTTTCTTTGTTTTTTTCAACTTGGAAACAATTATCCTAAAATTAGTAACATGGATTGTTTAAGATGTAGCGGCGCAACAGGGAAACAATATTTTGATACACAAGTTAAAGATACAAAAGTTACTCCAAGGAGCTTTCTTCAGTTAACATTTTCTAGGAAAAAGATAAGAGATAATTTTTTTTAAAGCTAGGAAACATGAAGTGAACTTCTATTAAAAGCTGAAGGAGAGTGGCAACGGGAGAACTTGACTTTCATCCTTCTACCATATAAGGGCAGCTTTCTAATTTGGGTTTAGAATTCAGACATGCACAAAAGACACAGACTGAAGTAACCCGGTGGAACAAATTACACAAGCCAACAACATCAAGCTCTATCCAACAGCAGTAGCCGCAGTGAAACGGGTGCGATATTGATATGCATCTGAAAAGAAGCTCCCCGTGGCAGGACTTACCGCTTGAGATGTAATACATCCCCGCGAAATAAACCCACTTAAAGCCACTGGCCGACATCATTAGCTCTAGCAGGTTCAGGCGGTCTAAATGCTTTATCTAGTAGGCATGGCGCCGATCCTGCATCTCTTTCTCGGCAGGGTTGTCAAGAAGAAAATCTTTCCTAGTAGAATCCCTTGACGATGGCACCGCCAACTCGACGTGCACCAGGAGGACTTCCTCGGTAGACCCGATCAGGAGAGCCCCATGTGGTGAGGAGGAGCTGCAACCATTTCACACAGGATCTACTCGCCGTCTTCTGATGATATAAGTTGAACGGAGGCGCTGCTGCCGTCTCCACATGGTAGCTCTTCTATGGGCACCGTCCCTGGAGCTGCTATTCCTCCACCATCTCGTTCAATCGATGACGATCTGTTTCTACACCGCCTCACTCGCGCGCCGAAAATGCTGTTTATCCACCGACATAACTATCACTGGATGGAGAAATTTATAGCTGAAGATTATATTGGCTATTTTATTACCACTAGTGTTTTCTCTTGACTTTAGAAAAATATTATGCATCTGGTTAAGAATTTTCTATGTGCTTGATCTTCAAATATTTGCTACAGTTGTCAGAGTATTTTTTTTGTCTGGAAAACAGAGTATCATTCAGTTTAGGACATATTAGATGGATTTCGACAATGTTATTATTTTGCAATTGATCTCTGAACACCTATGTCGCATTGGTTACATGTAAATTCAGATGCTACCCTGTACTCTTCCCATGTGCAAGCTTATTAGAGACCTATAAGCTGCTCAGAGAGTGTATTTTGTAGTAATACTTTAAGGAAAATGCTTATCATCCGCCGACCGATCCAACGCAGAAGATCGGTTGTCTGCTCAGCCTGATGTCCCGCGTGATGTGTCTTCGCGCGCGCTATTTTCTTCTGTGATCCCCACCTTGTTCACGCCCGCTGCTGGCTTGCTTTCTTCCGTGCACTGCTTTCCCCCGCGCACGCTCTTCTTCTGACCATGCGACTTTTCTTTTCTAACGTGGGTGAACCATAGCTTGCTACTACAAAAAATCTTTGCAACTCATGCTAGCTGCTGTGTACTAATGTACATGCTGAAAAATAAAACGTGACGTGACATGCTATGACTGGTGTAGCTAAAATAGATTGTTTGTGATTTTTGTTAAAATCATTTGATATTTTTGTTGTAAACCAATCTACAAGAATAGGATTGTTGCTTAATCAATTTGTTGTAACATTACCTTTTAAAAATGGCGCATGCTAGCCGTTGGTCGACCGAAGCGGCGCAAGAGAATCGGTTGCTCCCTGTGCCGTTCGATAAGGAACGTACACTCAACAATTAATCCATCTCTTCTTAGGTCGCTTTCACTCATGTTGTGCTAGGTCAGGCGCTTTCTCGGTCAGGCGGTCATGCGTTTACCCACTACTACGTTGGAGGACATCGAATGGTGTAGTTGGGAATCTGGTGGAGCTTGTTGGGTTTCACAAGAATGTAAATATCCAACAAAAGATAGAAATTTACAACATAAGTAAATATATTTTAATAAAAAACAACAATAATTTTAGGACTACAGATTATCCAAGTCAAAATTATCTTTACAACAAATCACGAATTTATAAAAATAATTAAAAGCAAACCCAACAAAAAGTTTAGGTGTTTACAACATTGGTAAATAATGATTTCAATAAAAAAATCTAATTACTACTAATTTCATGTGCCAAAAATATCTTTACAACAAATCACTAATATATTTACAACAAATAATTAAAAATAAATCCTACAAAAGGTTAGGTGTTTACAACAATAATAAAACAAAGATTTCAACCAAAAAAATAATTCTAATACTACTAATTTCATGTGCCAAAAATATCATTACAACAAATCACTAATATATTTACAACAATAAGTAAAATCAATTCCTACAAAAAAAAGTTAGGTGTTTACAACAATAGTAAACAGTGATTTCAATAAAAAAAATCTAATACTACTATTTTTTATTGTAATAGTATGTTTTTTATGTAAGTGGGGTGAGAATTTTTGTTGTAATACTCTGTAACTTTAGCAAGTGGGGTGAGCCTAGGTATATATTACAATCATCGTAGCTTTACATTTAAAATTAAAATACTTATTGTGAAGAGCTATCTGGTCTTAGGTAGGAATAGAAATTGAAAAAACATTCACTATAGACTACCACCATTCACGTGACGTGATGTAGCCCATCACGTAGCTACTCTAGCGGGCTCCAAGCAAAGCAGGAATGGACATTGCATGCATCTGCGCCTGTGCTCTGGTACGCGTGCGGCGCGGGACGTGAAGATGCTAGCTACACACTTCAGGTTTTTGCTGGTGATGGCAGCATGCAGCAGCAGAGCGGGACCCACTATATGGGGGAACGACCGATTATCCGCCAAAAATCGGCCAACCGACGGGTAGCAGTAACACGGCCCATACTTTAATCAACCTGAATTCTGCTATCAATAAGGAATGTACTCTGCTACCATCAAAGCGTACCATTGTTCTTTCTTTTGAATGCAAAAGGATTGCCTTACCCGAAACCGCCTTCGAACTATCACGCCAACAGGGCCCGGTGAAAGCGACTTGTCGATCGATCAGGAGAGCTCCCAACCCTATGAGCTTAGAGCTCTTAGGGATAGGTAATTTTTTTTAAAATAGCTTAGCATATGCATATCTTGTTGCTTCCGACCCAATAGCGATTCATCGAAGCCTACTATTTTGCTAGTCCATGGGCCAAGCCTGTTGTCGGGCCAGGCCCATGCTTCATCGGCAGTACGTATGTGTTGGGTGTTCCGACCTAGCGGGGACACTTCCAGAAACCGCTCCGTCTCCGACACAACCCGCGAGCAACAGCAGCAGCAGAGCCGAAGCAACCAGAGTGTTCGCCATTGTCCCGCTCCCTCTCTCTCTCCGATCAGCGCGAGCATCCAAGAGAAATCGCCGCCGATGCCTCCTCCCCCGCCACCTCAGACCGTGTTCCTGCGCCGGTCTGCGCCCGACGCCGCCTCCGACGAGGCGGCCGCGGTGGCGATCGTCGAGGTGGAGGGGGGCGACGGGGTGGACCTCGCGCAGGTGGGCCGCGCGCTGGGGCTGGACCCGGCCACCGTCCGCCTCAACGGCTACTTCCTCAGCCGCGGCTCCGGCCACGTCTCCCTGTCCGTCACCTGGGGCGCGCTCCTCGCCTTCTTCGCCGCGCGCGGGCTGCCCACCGGCGCCGACCCCGCCACGCCCGTCGCCGTCCACGGCAGGCTCGCACCTTCGCACCTGCTAACAGGTGCGCTTTTCTTCTAGTTTTATGGCTTTGTCGATAATCGTCGCACTGGCGCCGCCGTGCTCGTGACTGATGGTGGTACTATAGAAGTAGATAGATAACAACAGTGCTGGCTCGTTGGAAGATTGTGGCATTTAATGTGTCAATTTGCGGCAATAGTGTTTAGTGTGTCAAGTTGTGGCAATCAAAGCTACATTCTACTCGAGAGGTCAAGCAGCAGCATATCGATCTCTGATTCTCTGAAGATTTTGCTCCTTTTCTCATGTATTGGTGTCTCAATACTAGCAGCCAATAATTGTAATTGTTCAAGTCCAATGGGTCAGTTTTAATTATTGGTACATGATATTCAGGATCTATCTTCCTGATTTTGAAACTTCTGACAGGCACTAACACCTGCTGATAGGCTAACATCATTCTCATGTACTTGTTCCAAAGCTGTGTTACTTCTCAATGTCCAAGTTGAGTTCCTTACAAGTATTTCGTGATCATACGAATTAGAATCTGCTTAGTGCTACAAGAATGTTGTGATGTCATAAACTGCAGTAGAAGAACGTCAGCGCAAAGAGATACTTCTGCAATTTATTTTACTTATTATAATCTGCATCTTTTAGAGCCTGGAGCTATCCGGTCCTCAAAGCGAAAGTCCAGCTTGGAGACCGAAAATTGTTCCAAGAAGAGCAAACTCCAACATCACATCGAAGCTCTGTCTAAATGTAGCGAAGAGATACTTAGTGATGATATCACCCTTGGTTTGAAGAGAAGACTCAGATTGGATGAGGCTACTCCATCTAAGAAGATTAAACAAGTTGACTACAACTCAGGTTAGTGACAAATAACAAAGCTCTCTCAACTAATGATTTATATTCATGCATTTGAAACATATTTTGAAATCATAACGCTTCCTTTTTGGGTTGTTCCTGCATTGGATGGTCAGTGAATGGAGAAGGAAGGGAGCAGCCAGTCAAGTTCTCTTGCAGCTTCATCAATGGGCACAGCAAGCGGCTGTCGGATAAGGAGATGGTCACGTCACTCCTGTTGAAGAGGGTCCGGACAGCCATGTAGTTTGGTCCGCATCAGGTTTGTATTGAGTGCTAATTGCAACAGTTGTAGAATTGAGTTCCTTGTGTACATCCATGTGTTTGATATGATGCCAAAAAAACACCTGTAAATGTGGCTGGTCTAAGATGGTGTACATTTTATCTGTAAAGGCTAAACTGGCACTGTTAAATCTGTCACCAGGGCATTTGCTGCATGATACTAACTCCTAGTTTTGTCACTGTTTTGTTACCAGAACGGATACGTGCTTCTGAAGCTACAAATTCTAAACAACAATGTTACTGCAAATACAAGATTTAAATTTAGCTGCATGATAATCGTTAGCCACGCCTTTATTTGAATGATTACACTAGAGTGTTTGTTTAGATACTAGGAAACCAACATATGGATCTGCCATTGTCTAGAACCATTCTTACAACGGGAAAAGTACTAGCTGTAGAAAGTCCATTGAAAATTTGAAAACACATCTAGGGGAAATTAGCCAAGTTGCATCAAGAGTGAACCAACATTTGCTTGAAGAACAAAAACAGAGGCAGAAATGCCAAGGCCCTCTGCTACATGGAAAGAATAAATTTACTCCTTTTCAAGATCCAGTTGTTACAAAAGGCACCAATCACATATTTGTGTCACATGTGCAAAGTCTGTGAGTAATTAGACAAGTTGCATCCAGAATAAAGCTACACTGCTTGAAAATAAGACAGAACCAACCATGCCAAGGCACTCTGCTACATTGTAAGGACAAACTGACTCCTTCTCAAGATCCAGCTGGTGTTATAAAGGCACCACTACCATGTTGGTATCATCTGTGCAAAGTTTGTAATTCTGAAAACAATGGCACATACGGGAAATATTTCTCCCGAGTGTCCTCTCCAAGAGTGCAGATCACCTGGACTTGGCGACGGTCCATGTCATAGGACACCAGTGTTTTATCCCACCCAACAGTGTAGAAGATCATGTTATAGTCCGGATGGATTGCAACCCACTCGAAGGTTCGTACAAGATTATGACATGTTTGTCCAAGTAGTACGTAGGATAGCTCATTTCCCCCCTCCTCCTCTCTCCTTCAGCTACAGGGTTTGAGAGTCGGCCGTCGGTGGCCGGGCCGCTCCAGGGCCTCCTCCGCCGGAATAGCCGGCCGGAGCTGGTCAGGGAAGGGCGCCGGAGTAGCTAGGTGTAGTTTTAGGTCTAGATCTTCTGTTTTTCTTAGTGTTACCCCTGTGGAGACTGGCGATATGCCCTTGGGGGCTTGGCCACGCCGGAGTTCGAGCTGCTACCGGTGGCTGCTGGTGGTGTGGCTGCTGTCCGCGGCGCTCCGATGGGAGGAGCCAGATGCGGAAGGCGGCGGCGCTTCCTCACCCCCAACAATAAAGCTCGTCGGCTTCTCCTTCGATCTGGACAGATCTGGCCTAGATCTTCTTCTTCATCGCCACCATGGAGGTGGCAACGAAGATGAAATCTTTGTCGGTGCTGTTCTTGGCAGATCGACGGAGGGGAATCCTGGAGCTGCTCTTCCTCGCTCCATCTCTGTCTGGCATGGGCGACCTCAACTCTTCTTCTTCTATCGCGACGACCTCTCCAGCGGGCTGGATTCGTGGTGATCTACAATATCCTATCCAGCCTGCTTCTTGGGTGGCGCGGCCGCTTCTCCGGCTTTTTCGGGCTTCGCCGGATCTATTCCGTGCCCCTCCTACAACCTCCGGCGGGAGGCCCTCTTCACCTTGCTATTCGACGGCAAGGACGCGGCCGGCGATGGTGGCAAATGCATCGCCGGCGAGGTCGGGATTGGCGAGGAGGACTCGATGGCGTTTTGGAAATCTTTCAAGGGTCCTTTGTGCAAATCGGAAGGACATGGTTGTAATTTCATTTTCTTTCAGGTCCTTCCTGCAGTATTGTAAAAATTTTGTTTATTAATGCCAGTTCTGGGACCTTCGGGTCCCTTCCCCTGTTAAAAAAAAAAAAAAAAAAAAAAAAAAAAGTAGTACGTAGGAAGCTTCAGCCATATGCTTCAGTCTCCACTGTTGGTTTTCGTAGTCATCCAGGACATAGATTACTAGCCGGGCCACCTGGTCTTCATCATCTGCCTCAAAATTGGCATAGTGCAAACGGCCTTGGGACAGCTGAATGAAACCATAGTCCTCATTGTTAGGGACAGGTATGCTCATGCGTACTTTCCCCTGGGTGTCCAGCACGGCTATAGCAGGATCACAGTAGACGAGATAATGCAGACAACCATTCAGAAAAACATTTGACGATCGACCATCAAAAGGGATAATATCATTGTCCTCCCTATGAACCCGTTCTCCTGTTTCAGAGGAATACACCTCCACTCCATTGACCAGAGGGGGCGCATTGCCAATGACAACATTCCCGAAATGACGCGCATAATCTCGAATGAATTCATATACTCCCTCCGATTCATATTAATTGACTTCGATATGGATGTATCTAGAACTAAAATGTGTCTAGATACATCTATATTAGAGTCAATTAATATGAACCGGAGGGAGTACATAGAAGTGGGGTGACATGGCGGGATCAAAACCCAAGCATGAAGCCCACCTCTGATGGCCTAGGTTGTAATCTGGCAGTGCAGCCCACTCTTTCGTTGTAGGATTGCACACGAATAAATGTGAATCTGTCATATCCATGATAGGAGAGCATTTGTAGAGGAGAAGGCTGTTGCAGCTGTCCAAGAGAAAGGTGCGTTTGTGGATTGGCAAGAAGTCAAGCGAATGTGAGACCAATGGGGGGCCTGTGCCAGAGACATTGGTGAAATGGGGAACTGAGCACATCTCACCATCGTGCATAGTGAAGAAGCCGGCCAGGGTCTGGGGAAGCTTCATACGGTTAACGGCGTGCGAGATGAGGTCCCGCCAGGTTGCCGACACGCACTTGAAGCGGCAGACTGACCTGGCAGGGAGGCGAGAGAGGATTTCGACGACGAGGTCATCGGTCAGGCTGGACGCCGGGAACCTCCTTCTCTTCGATCTCCTCCCCTTCGCCATCTCGAGAAGTTCTAAGAAATGTAAATGGAGTAGAAGTCAAGATAAGGGAGAAAAAGGAGAAAGAGGTTCACGATGATGGATGGTGTTGTCGTACCTTAACTGGAGCAGAGGTCAAGATAGGAATACGAGTGAGGAAGTGGAGAGAGATGTTTATGATGATGGATGATGTTGGAGGTATATATGTTTGTTCCTTTTGACTTGGTGGTGCCTTCTTACGCACCATTTGAGAAATTCATTGGATGAGATGTCTCCATCTCCAACACTTGAAAATGGGTTTCACGGGATTTTTTTTTGGAACAAGTTCATTAGTAAACTTGGGTGGTAACATGGACAGGTAACCAAACTAACTAAAAATGGGGCTATCCCAGTCCCACCACAAATAAACCATCAAGAATACCCCATCATATTCAGAAATGCTAGTCCACTACTACTCATTTTGGAGTGGTTGTATACATGATGAACAACAATATTAATATATTCCCTTTATCGAAAAAGATGATGAACAACACTGTGAAGTTTCCCCATATAAGAATGAGAATAAGAATGAGGGTACGATTGTTTACCTTAAAGCATAACGAGTGCTAGATGAAAGAATCAAAGTCCTTAGGCTATTGATGTCCTGTAAAATTCCCACCTAATATATTCCAGGTAGGTACATCAAATCTTCTGACTTGATCAATTGGTTCGTGGCTGGTGGCTGATATAATATGGGGCTGAATTAAGCAAGTTTAAAAACAACATGTCTAGGCATCTTTGTATTTTACCCTTGTTACATCCGTCGACTCCGTCCATTTGCATTGCTTTAAGCCTCAAGGTAGTTTGGTAGATGGCAGTGTACCAGGACGTTGCCTAATCTTACTGTTCAAAGTTTCTGGCGTTCAGGATAACACTAGGTAAGACTTTGAGTTTGAGTATGTTGAATCTGTGATATCACCTTTGCAAAAGCATGATCTTTTAGTACAGTTAAGATAAACTACATCCCTTGATATTTATGTACATAAGGAATGCGGCAAGAAAAACCACATTCCAGGAAAAAAAAACAGAAGACCATAACTACCGAAGGTGGTAATTAACCGGTCTGCACTCTTACACTATACTGTGACCTTGCACAGTGAAAAAAAATGGTAACATTGAAGCCATTGATACCCGTATCTGATCTCAAGGTCACATGTTCACTACAATGATTTAGCTTGCACCATGTAAAGCTTTGGCTTGGAAGTTGAAAGTGTTATGATACCACCGGTCACCAACTTACAGCCAAGGATGGAGGCCAGCAGGGTAAGATAGGGAGGCCTGTTGCTATTTGAGAAGTTCAATTCTTCTTCTTTCACAATTCAACAATGCCATCAACTTTTTATCGAACACATGCCAACGCGTGTGTCTTTGTACCAATGCCATCACAACTCACATCCAACATTTCATTCCCTTGGTGGAACACCTTGGTAAACCTTACTTCTCCAGAAATCCAAAAGGTTTATTCGGACACCTTACTGGCAGAAATACAAGAGGACTGTGCCAGATACTGCATCCAAAATACTTCAGTCTTCAACTTTGTCACCAATGATGAAGGTCTTTATCTGGTCAGAAAAATGGTCCTTCCAGTCGGAAACAGAAGCAAATGGTAGTAGGCCAGTGAAAGCTGGGACAACAAATCCCAGCACAGCATAAAATATGCACCGAGCGAACCCAGTACGGCAACCAGACAACCTCGTTGCCGCGCGCTGTTGTAATAGCACCATGAAGGATGCGATACAAAATGGATGGATAACAGTTTCCAAGTAAATGAATCGAACAAAGGACTTCCCAGCACATGAGCCAGACGTTTCCATCTCCACCTAGAGTGTTGGCGCAAAACCTACCCGCAAAGCCACAAATAACTCCCAACAGAATGAAATTGAAAGTTACAGGCATACTTGATCCAGTCAATGCAGAACGCTGGAACGCTAACCAAGCAATTGCCAGAATCATTACTATACCAAAGAACATGCGTGTTGCTGCTATTAGATGACATCTGATAAAGAGCAACCCAGAGTTAAGGTTTGACACTGAACTAGGCACCCACCACGATTTGGATCCCTGCAAAAGGAATAGAAAAAATATTTAATTACCAAAGGGACTTGCTAATACACATCTATTGATGAAGTAGATGATCATACCCTCGAAGCAGCTGAGCAAGCTGACGTAATATCAGTTATCCGTTCGTAGGAATAAATGTAAGTCCCATATGCGAAAAACACTGACATAATTATTACCGCACTAACAAGAAAATCTGTAAGTGTTCTGAGGATCTGCGCGTCTCTGGTGTCCTGCATCTTTGTCTGGAATTTCTCCTCTTGGAAAGAAGCTTTCTGAAATCCTAGAGATAATTTGATCTTCTCTAACATATGTGTGTAGGAGCTAAGAGCTAACTGGGACTGCTTAAGTTGCAGCTTTCTCATGTTAAGCCCAATCTCAAATTCCTTTAGCTCGTTTGAACGAGCTTGCTCCTTAACCGACCTCTCGAATGCATTAAGAATGGACCGATCAGCTTCATGAGAGGATCTGCTACGAGCAGATTGAGCCAGCTGCTGACTGTCTCTGGCATAAAGAACAAGTTGACTTTCTACTGAACTCACAATAACTTCATGTGTCCGGTTTTGCGAATCAACAGTGCTCAAGTTGTTGCCTACAGCTGCAGAGCCTCCGTGCTTAAAAGAACATTCAGGAGCAGGACTTGTCTCATAGTCAGGTATCTCATTAATACGATGAAGCGTCCTCAATGTGCTGCTAAACGAATTCTCGAAGTTTCTCATGAAACTGTCAAACCTGTCACCATATGTCTATACAAAAGATGAGAAAAAGATATTCAAGGAATGTTAACAGAAAAGTGAGCCCCTACATTCAGACAGCAAGGCTTACATTTGCTAAAGACTCCTGCACTGCTGAGGTACAGATCTGCATATTGAATTTGACTCGATTTCAGACAACATTTTAAAATGGTTTGCAGGGTTTAGGGTTAAATTAGAAAGGAATTACCTTGGAAAGGATGACCGGATGCAATCTTTCCCCTGGACCATTGCTTGAATTCACAACCTGTGATCAAGGAAGGCAACTCATTACTCTGACCAATAGAGTAGACGATTTAACAAAATGGTAATGCCAATGTGCAGTGTGTACAGGTGAGTAGAAGATAACTTTACTGAAAAAAATTGAGTGCGCAATCGTGGGAACTACAAACAATGAAAACGCAACGAACGTAAGCAGACATGTGTAAACTGCGATGGCCGATGGTAGGCCTTGGTATTAAGCTTTTTGCTTGGTGCGTGATCTTCCGTTATCTGAATGATAGGGAGCGATTTTTTTTTTATGCGGATGGCACATCTGACAGTTAAACTTCAGCTCATTTAGCGCTCAACACAGATATGGAATGGAGTAACAATGTCGAATTTTGAAACCAATAGCAGATTCTACAATAAATCGACAAGATACACTCAATGGACAACGGTTCTCCGTTTCATGTAATTAGACGTTGCACTAATTCCACAAGTTAACCATCCTTTTTTTTTGTTGCAGCTTGAAGAAAATCCCTCGATCATTCGAGCATATGCATCCATGCAGTAACCATCACGAAAGTGCAAGCCTCAGCAACAAAAGATCATCATGTATCCATGTACTAGTAACAGAACAAATGGGCCTATCCATGTACTACTAGTAACATAACAAATGGGCGTAAAGGCACTAAGGCAGCGTACAATTCATTTAAGAAATTAGTACTACTACTACTAATGCTGCCCTGACGCAATGGTGTACGAGGCAAAATTGGATTCTTTCTGTACGTACCCGCGCGAGAACGGCCGCGAACGACATGCCGAGGGGCAGCGCGAGGTCGTCCTGAGCGCCTCCGCCCCCATTCCCCCCGCCGTCTCCGTCGCCGCCCCGAGAAGGCAAGGAGTTCGCCGGGCCGCGCCGCCGCCGCAGCGGGCGGAGCCGGACCCCCTTGCGCGGCCGGTAGCCGGACGAGGACGCCGACGAGGATGCGCCGTCCATCCCGGAGCTGGGAGGGGTCCCGCCAAACGGAGCAGTGAGGAATTGAACGGGGGTCGCTGTCGCTCCGGCGTGATCTGGGGACGGGTGGGGAAGGAGCGAGAAGAATGGAAAAAGAGGCGGCGTGCGTGCGTGGGAATAAACAAAATTAAAAACGTGGAGGATATATACACGTCGGCTGGGCAGAATTAGCCGTTGGAGGTTATTTTTTCTTTCTTGGAAGGCATTAAGTTTTGGAGATCGTGGCGTCAAGATTTTCTGGGTGGGTACAAATTCGGCTGCACGAACTGGTTTGCGTTGGACACGAATTCTTGATTGGATTTCGAGCGAGATTGTCAGATTGTGAGCGACAAAAAAGAATGAAAAAATGGTGGAGATGCGGGTATCGATCCCCGTACCTCTCGCATGCTAAGCGAGCGCTCTACCATCTGAGCTACATCCCCATCTTGCAAAGGAACTCGCCGGGCCGCGCCGCCGCCGCAGCGGACGGAGCCGGACCCCCTTGCGCGGCCGGTAGCCGGACGAGGACGCCGAGGAGGACGCGCCGTCCATCCGGGAGCCGGGAGAGGTCCCGTCAAACGGAGCAGTGAGGAATTGAACGGGGGTCGCTGTCGCTCCGGCGTGATCTGGGGACGGGTGGGGAAGGAGCGAGAAGAATGGAAAAAGAGGCGGCGTGCGTGCGTGGGAATAAACAAAATTAAAAACGTGGAGGATATATACACGTCGGCTGGGCAGAATTAGCCGTTGGAGGTTATTTTTTCTTTCTTGGAAGGCATTAAGTTTTGGAGATCGTGGCGTCAAGATTTTCTGGGTGGGTACAAATTCGGCTGCACGAACTGGTTTGCGTTGGACACGAATTCTTGATTGGATTTCGAGCGAGATTGTCAGATTGTGAGCGACAAAAAAGAATGAAAAAATGGTGGAGATGCGGGGTATCGATCCCCGTACCTCTCGCATGCTAAGCGAGCGCTCTACCATCTGAGCTACATCCCCATCTTGCAAAGGAACTCGCCGGGCCGCGCCGCCGCCGCAGCGGACGGAGCCGGACCCCCTTGCGCGGCCGGTAGCCGGACGAGGACGCCGAGGAGGACGCGCCGTCCATCCGGGAGCCGGGAGAGGTCCCGTCAAACGGAGCAGTGAGGAATTGAACGGGGTCGCTGTCGCTCCGGCGTGATCTGGGGACGGGTGGGGAAGGAGCGAGAAGAATGGAAAAAGAGGCGGCGTGCGTGCGTGGGAATAAACAAAATTAAAAACGTGGAGGATATATACACGTCGGCTGGGCAGAATTAGCCGTTGGAGGTTATTTTTTTCTTTCTTGGAAGGCATTAAGTTTTGGAGATCGTGGCGTCAAGATTTTCTGGGTGGGTACAAATTCGGCTGCACGAACTGGTTTGCGTTGGACACGAATTCTTGATTGGATTTCGAGCGAGATTGTCAGATTGTGAGCGACAAAAAAGAATGAAAAAATGGTGGAGATGCGGGGTATCGATCCCCGTACCTCTCGCATGCTAAGCGAGCGCTCTACCATCTGAGCTACATCCCCATCTTGCAAATATTTTGATAGCAATTTATATATTCTTAATACATGTGGAAGATGTGTACACCGTGTTCTCTCATTGTGTTACACGATCAATGAGTCTTGAGCAAGTTCAGTGGATTCGACAAATCATTCATGGGAGAATAGTTTTTGTCCAATAGTTCGGCTAAAGGCCAACTGGCGTACGTATAAAGCATGTAAGTGGACTGAACAGAGGAGTAAGGGAAGTTTTTAAAAATATATATAGTATGAGTGTGGCGTTTGGGAGGCCTCTTTATTTTGGAATACTCAAATTTTGTATTTTAAATTTTCAAAAAATCTGAAAGAAAAAATTGGAGGTAGACAATGATGATTGATGAATGCTACAGTGGTGTGAAATCTCGACACAAACTGATTTGTATTCTAAGCTACACAAAATTGGTAAAATCTGAGAAATTTTATAGTATTGAAATGTGCATTATTCACTGTAAAATTTGTCAGAATTTGTTATTTTTATGTAGCCTAGAATATGAAGTAGTTTGTATTGAGATTTTATACCATCATAGTATACATAAATTTTTATCTCTAGAATTTTGTTTCAACTTTTTAAAACTTTAGAATACGAACTAGGAGTGGTTGTAAATAAAGAGCTACTTGTAGCTCGACTTCCATTTTAAGTTTTCCGATATAGCAAAGTATATTACTACTCCCTCCGTCTAAAAATAAGCGTCTCAACTTTATCTAGATACGGATGCATTTTAGTTAGAGATACATCTGTATCTACATAAAAGTGAGACATCTATTTTTACACCGAGAAAATACATTATTAGGGTAAAATACAAGGCTTTTATGTCCGATAGCATTCGTACGCCACCAAAGGAAAACCCTCCTTTTGTTTGTTTATTAGTTACGTTCATTATTTTCTTTGTTTTCTAGCTTTGGTAGGATTCTTTTACATCTATTTCACTATATTTTCGCTTGTATTGTTTTGTAAATTGTTTAGTTTTGTTTTTATTATAAGACACCGGTTACCCATCATGCATGTGTTATTACAATTGGGTGGAACACATGGTTATTTTGGTGTTGTAAAACTTGATGGAAAAACTCAACAGGCGGGCAATTTTTAATTAAGTATCTATGATGGCATTTCACAGGTGAACATTTTAGGTGACAAACTGATTTCACGAAGAAAAAGTTAATTCATTTCATCTGTTGCAGCTCCATGCACACGAACAACTTCATATCATCATTGGTGTAAGATCCAACATGTCAGGACATCCAAACCGTTCCGCGTGTTTCAAAATCCTGCTTGGTGATCTATACTCGATCGGTTTTGGAGGTAGTACATGACGGCGGCCGATCGATCGGAGATAAGTTCTTTGGGTGTATTAGGACTCGGAACTTCATTAGTAGTAGACTACACTGTATTTCGCAGTCTAATTCAGTCGACGATGCAAGGGTTAATTTCTAGAACCAAACGGTGGTGCGAGAGGGTGAGGAGAGGGAAGTGAGTGATCAACAAAATTCGAGCAAACCAGAATGAAGCAATCAGTGACACAGGAAATTTGATCCAATGGTTTAAGCGATAATTTGAATAAGGCACGTACAAATCAAATGAACGGCCCCTTACACTGAAGAACAACACACACGGGATGGGTGCAGGCACACGCACTGCATCTACACATCCTAGTAAACAGCACAAACAAATACGAAAGAAACTTTAAATCTTTAATCGACCAGGGCGGCAGCAAGCAGCTAGCGTGCGCTGGCTCCCTGCGGCGCGTCTGGTAGCAATCCACGCCGCCGCACGAGCCATATATACGGCCATGCGTACGTACGTGTGCTAATCAAACAGATTATTTAGTAGTGCTCGACGGCGGCCGATATCGATCAGATCAGAAGTCGCCGGTGCCATCGGTGCGCTTGGCGCCTTTGCCCTTCTCGCCCTCGGCGCCGTTCATGCTGAAGCTTTTGAGCGAGCGCCCGCCGGCGCCGTTGACGGGGAAGCTGTCCTCGCCCGCGCTCACGGCGGCCTCAACGGGGGCCGCGGTGTGGCTCAGCAGCAGCATACCAAGCAGGGCGAGGCCCAGCAGGGTCATGCGCAGCTCGTTGTTCCTTGCGCCCGCCATTGCCGACTGCGGAGAATGTGGGAGATTGACTGTGCGGAGGTAGTGGGCTTATTGGGTTATTGCGATGGATTATTGTGGAGAAGCTTGGTGATGGTGGAGGAAGGATGGTGTTCCTGAGGATTTATAGTGGGAGGAAAGGGTGAAAGGGGTGGTGGCGAGAGGATTATGGAGAAGGGTTCGTGGTCTTGCGGTGGTGCTCAAGAGTAGGAGAATGGTGCGGGTCCAAACTTGGAGCCGTTGGAACGCTAAATTTAGCAGGAGACCTTTTCAGTCGGGAGATAGAGAGAGTCTTTTTTGGACTTTTTTTCCCCCTTTTTCATTTATATTTCTGCTATGTTTTAATCTTTTTGTTGTTGTTTTGATTTTTTTTCTAGTCTTAGTGATTATGGCGTCCAGTAGCAAATCTCCCTTCTTGAGCTTGTGGATAAAGAGCCGAATAATGTGAAGAGGGCTATAATTGCTACGTCGTGCTTTACTGATTTGCTAGGATATTTAAGTTTCATGTACCCAAGGATCTGCTTGAATGGGTTGTGATGAATACTGACCCAAAGCTGCGCGAGTACCGCCACAAGGTCAGTAAACCTATTGTTTTCACAAGGGACATGATGACAAAGGTTTTCAATGTGCCATCGGGGGTAGGCATGTGGAAAGGTTGAAGAATAGTGAGCATACGAAGCTACGCAACATGTACCGTGATGGTGATAGGACTCTGATTGCTTATTTGGAGAGACTTCTGCGTGATTGTGTTGATAATGATGTTGTGATGATCAAGAGGTCATTTGCTCTTCTAGCTTTTGCAACTGTTCTATTCTTAGGGACTGACTCAATAAAGTCCTTCGACAAATGAATAAAAGGCCATGAGGGAAGCCATACCACTACATATCATGGAGCTAAAAAAATGTATAGCCTGGCATATCTTAACTAGTTAAAATCAATGTAAATATTATTCACTTAATATTGCACATTAGTTGGTCTAACCTTTATAGCATTGACAATCATGTATGTTTTGTTTTGATAATTAATGACAATGCCAATGGACTGATGATTTCATTTAGTTACAGGAAATGATTTTCCGTAGGCGATACATGAAGACCATTTGATGGGTTCAAGGAGGAAGGTCATGCATATAAATATAAACACTCAGTTGTGATAATGATTGAAACTCATATCGATCAAAGTCCTTATGTATATATATGAAGAAATGTTCCATATGAGATTCATGTAGTCCTTTGGACAAATTAGATAATGATGCAAATCAAAGTCAAAATAGTCATGAACACCATTAAGTTAAAGAAACGAATATGCTATGATGCAGGACTAGAAAGTGAACATAGGAAACTTCAAGTCAGGAGGGTTTTGTTCATTGATTGAACCCAGTACAATCACGATGAGGTTCATGTGTAGATGAAGAAATGAGATATGTGTAATTCATTGGGGAAACTCAAAAGTGTTCATGATTGGGCTTATGAGTTGAGCCATCGAGGACCAATATATTGTGAGAATAAAAAATTAGAATTAAAAATATGAATTCAAGACAAGGTTATGGTGAGCTCATGAGTTGAGAAATAGTTGACCAAGTCCGAAAGCAAGTAATGAAGCAAAAAAGGGATTCCATGAGATTGTGATAGATCGAGCATGGAGGACCAAGTGATGTTCATGGAGAAGTCCAAGAACACTCATGCAAGAATTGAGCCTTTGGCGATACAGTCTTGAAGTAATGGAGATTAAGTGAAGCCCCACGTGCATGGCCGGGTGTGGCCATCCTCCTCACGAGTCCGGACTGAGATCAGGTGACATGCCTTAGGTATGTCACGCATGAACAGTGTGGTGACATGCACCGTACGCCGTAGGATTGAAAATGAACACACACGATCAAACACTGTAGCGCGCGACCGTAGATGGTCCTGTAGTACATGAACTGTAGCAATATGATGTACCAAATGTCCTGTAGCAAATGCACTGTAGATGGTTCCTGTAGCAGTGATATCCTGCCATCTAATCTAGATCCGATGGTGAGAAAAGGGGTGCATGTCACCGTACTGTTTATGCATGACATGCCTAAGGCATGTCACCTGATCTCAGTCCCACGAGTCCAGGCATCAACCAGATTCATCCAACAGCTCACGTACTAGGAATCCAAGGCACAAGACATCAAGATCTAGCACCGTATCCTCTGGCAGGAATACGATCGACACAACGCCAAGACAACGATCAGACATGGAATCATGCAGCGTACATGCTATCGATATGCTTCTGGAGAGCAATAGTATACCTGTACTGGACACTGTAGCAAATAGTGTGCAAGACTCCAGTAATCGAATCATGTATAGTATCCGTGAGTCAATATGTTCACTGGGTGTCACTATATAAGCCAAACCAGGAAGAGGCTTTCAGCCTCATAGGCACACCCGGGGCAGCCCCTTGTGACTCTCTCGCTCTCTTTTATGAGCTTCTCTCAGCTCACAGTAGTTTCTTTCTCCTCTGGATAGTGCACGGAGCAACTCTGTAACATCAATATACTATCATATACATCAGATATGCAGCAGTAAGGGTTTTACCTCCACCGCGAGGATCCTGAACCTGGGTATATCACCGTATGCTGTGCACCAATCCCGCATCCGGATACCGTCGACGTTCATACAACGCCACCCCATGGCATATGCAGTAACAATACCACGACAATCACCCCATAGGTGATGTATTTTTGGCTTTTTACATCACATGGAGGAAAAATATACATCACCCCAAAACAATATACATCACCAAGCTAGACAAGACATGCTGGAGAGAGATTTTTGGCCCAACCTAATGTATAAGTTAGTCTTTTACATTACCTCTCCTATTATGCGTTACCCTTGAGGGATACGGGCAAATGAAAATTTTGAGAAGGCCGGTCCGGATTGGTTGGTCGCTCGCTGATTTGGAGAGAGGGGTGTTAGAGCATCTCCAGCCGCCTCTCTTAAACGACGTCGGATCGAGTGTTTGGAGACGCGTTTTCTTCGTGCCGATTTGGGGGACGTCGCTCCCCATCCGCGTCCCTTAAACACTGCCCCCAAATAAATAAAAGTGCATGAAAATAAAGGTTTTCATTCAAATTTGATTACATCTTACAAGTTTAAATGAAAACGCTAGATTTTATCTAACCCTAGCCTACTGGCGGTCCGGCGGTGCGTTCGACGACCCCGCCCCGTCGTCGCCTCCCCTCCTCCGCAGCTCCCTACGGAGGGTGACGAGAAGACGCTGGTGCTCCATGAGCGTGTCGTCGCCTGCCCTCCCCTCATGCGTCGCCTAGAGGAAGAGTTCGACGGCGCAACGAATCTGCTCGTCTTCACAGGCACGGTTGTTGTCATGTAGCTTCTTCTGCGTCTCGAAGGACTCGACGAGCGCTCGTTGTTGATCCGCCGCCTCATACGGGTGCGGCCCGTCGTCATACCAGTCGAAGTCGTCGTCGTCGCCCTCCTCCTCCGACGCCTCGTCCTCCTCCTCCATTTGCGCCGCCACAACTGCCGCCATCGCATCCGCCTCCGCCGCCAACGCATCCACCCGCGCCCGAGGCCGCCTCCACTGACGTCAGCGCCACCTCCCGTTGCTGACAGTCCTGCGCCACCTCCCGCTGCTGATGCGCCACCGCTCGGTGCAGCCGCGCCTCTTCCGTCTCCCGGCGACACCGCACCTCTTCTGCCGTGGTGGCGTTGAACGCCGCTATGGTGTCCGCCAGCGCCGCCTCCTCCCACGCTTCGTTCTCCGTAGCTTCCGGGTCGATGTCGAACTGCGGTGTCGGAGGTGGTGGTGGAGACGGTGGTGGAGGGAACTGGCCGGCGCTGGGGCGGTTCATCATTTAGCAGGCGGTGTTTATGCGACGTGGGGCCGTGCTTGCGGCGGAGAAAGGGGTGCCAGCGGTTGTGGTGGCTACCATTGAGAGGGGGAGGCCTTTTATAGACGCCGGCGTCGCCATAAGAGGCGGGAAGATAGCGCGGGAAAAGGCTAGAAGCGGCGGGAAGAAAGCGTGGGAACGCGTGGTGGCGTGCGAACGCCAGCGACAAATGGAGGCTGCGCAGCGCTGGACGAGACATTCTCCTGCCCCTCCGTCGACATTAAGGCAAAGTTGCGACGCTCCGTTCGTGACTCGCTGACGCATCGGGTCCGCGTATCCTCGCCTCGCATTTCCTTGTGTCCAGCGTGTCCGGAGCATCCGGGGACGGACTAGGAGCGCGAACACCGTATTGAGCCGGACGGAAAGGGCCATTAGGGCACGTGGCTGGAAACATTTTTTGTTTAGTGTGCTCCAAATATCTTTAGAGAACGTTTTGGAGACGCGGCTGGAGATGCTCTTAGAATTCGTGCAGCGTCTCGGAGAGATCAAGTTTGTAAAGATAAGACATGGTATCGGGTCACACCCAGTAAGATCTTCAATCTTTTTCCTTCTTTGACATGGTAAGATCTCAATTTTGCATCAGCGCTAGGTTCGTGGGAATTAGACGACAGATTAGTCCACCCTACACATGCTTAGTAGGACTCCTGTCGGCCACACGTGCATTGGTGTGCATAGTTTTTTTCTAAACAAGCCTGCCCATATATTTATAATTCTGGTCCTGATCTTAGATCACCTAATATTTATATTTAAATTACTTTATTCCACGTGCATGCACTTTATTCCACCTTAAGGGAGTTGTCACCACCAGACCTTCAGGAGTAGTTCACCGACAAGGATAGAGATCTACCATGCTTCCATAGCCCTAAGGCCATAGGAGGCGAGAAAAATCAAATGGTGGCGTCGGTGGGAGACAGGAAAAATCCTAATCGTGTGTCTCTCTCACATACGGTAACGAAGGGGTACGAGTCTGGCATGGCTTGTGGTGTGCATAGAATTGCACTTGTACACTCGCCCTTCTGACATGGAAATTCTACATGAGACGTTAAAATTTGCACGACGTAATAACCTCTATGAAGCTTTTGTTGTAGTGCATCGGTGATGAGGTTCTCATGTACAACTAGTGAGGTGTTATAGGTAGTAGCATGCAAAAGATTGCCATCATAATTAATAACGAGAGATCATAGTAGTATCATAGGTAGATATCATATCGTAGCACATATAGAATTAAAGAAATTAATGTCAAATAGATCTCGTACTACACTACTTTGCATTAACACCTTACCAATCAATAAATCTAATATACATAATATCGTGTATTATAAAGATAGTTTCATCCAACATTATTATATCCAAGGTACTATTATATCATATCGCCAGAGGCCAGACTGTGTCCCTTCTAAATAAGTATTTCTCCCTTCTCTCAGATCAAACAATAGAAAGCAAACTGCTGCACCTACCCGGCTGCTCGCCCTTGGCTGTGCGGCATTGTCCATGGACACACTACCACGAACAATAGAAAGCAACGGCGGCGATGGCAAGCCACACGTGCTTGTGGTGCCGTACCCAGCGCAAGGGCACATGCTCCCGCTCCTCGACCTCGCGGCGCTGCTCGAGGCTCGGGGGCTCACGATCACCGTCGCCCTCACGGCAGGCAATGTGCGACACCTGACGGCATCATGCCTGTCCGTCGGCACGGTGGTGCTGCCGTTCCCTTCCTCACCCCTCCTCCCGGACGGTTGCGGCGAGAACACCAAGGACCTCCCTCCAGCCCTCTTCCGGCCGTTCACGGCCTCCTTGGCCGCCCTCTCGGCGCCTCTCCTCTCTTGGTGCAAGGCTCAGCCCCGCCACCGCAGCGTCACCACCATCGTCTCCGACCTGTTCACGGGGTGGACTGTTCCGATCGCCGAGGAGCTCGGCGTACCGCACGTGGCCTTCTCGCCCAGCAGCGTCCACTACCTCGCCACGTCGCACTCCCTCTGGCGCCGCATGCCTACGAGGCGCCGCCCCGACGACGACGACGAGACTGTCACCTTTCCGGACGTGCCGGGCTCGCCTAGCTTCCCTTGGCGCCACCTGTCGTGGCTGTTCCGGACACACGTGGTCGGCGGCGGCGACGAGGTGTCGGAGATGATCCGGCAGATCTTCCTGTGGAACCTAGGGAGCTCCTTCTTCGTGGCAAATTCGTTCTCGGCGCTCGAGCCCGCGTTACTGGATCACGACCGTCTGCTCCCGGACCTGATGCGGAAGCGGGTGCTAGCGGTGGGCATGCTGGCGGAGGCCGTTCGCGGGCGCGATGACAACGAATCTGGCGAGAAACCCGCGCTGTCGTCGGCGGTGGCGGCATGGCTGGACGCGTTCGACGACGGATCCGTCCTGTACGTCTGCTTTGGGTCGCAGCACGTGATGTCACCGGCGCAGGTGGCGTGCCTGGCCGACGCCCTGGCGCGGAGCTCGGCCGGATTCGTTTGGGTGTTGACGAGCGGCACGGTGCTGCCGGAGGGGTTCGAGTCGGCTACGGCCTCGCGGGGCATGTTGATCCGCGAGTGGGCGCCGCAGGCGGAGATCCTGCGCCACCGAGCCGTGGGCTGGTTCCTCACGCACTGCGGCTGGAACTCAACGCTCGAGGCGGTCGCGGCCGGTGTGGCGATGCTCACTTGGCCTATGGCCGCCGACCAGTTCACCAACGCATGGCAGTTCGCCAAGGCAGGCGTGGCCGTGCCTGTTGCGGAGGGCGGCGACACCGTGCCAGATTCTGTACAGATGGCCAACATCATCGCCGCAAAGGTCGTCGACAAGGAGGGGGCCCCTATGAGGCAGCGTGCGTTGGAACTCAGCCGGAAGCTGGCGGATGCGGTGGCAAAGGGCGGGACTTCCCACCGTGACTTGAACGAGTTCGTGCGCACGCTCACTGCAGCCCGGGAATTCTACCCGACCCCGGTGAGAGCAAGCATGTAGAGGTGATACAAGTGGAATAAGTGGATACTTGGCATTGAATTTTATTTGTTTTTTATACAGTATTAGTTTGTACTTTTTCTTCTCAATAAATCTGGATTTGATTATCCCAGTTATGCCAGTTCCACATCCATAGTTGAGACATCTACGAATCATCTTAATTATAGAATGATGAATCAACAGTGAAGTCTACGTCGGTAGGTACCGGTTCCGGTAAAAATGATGTCGTCATGCTCCCTGATGTGCCTTGTGCGCATCTTATTTTAAATTGGCTAAACAAGGAAAAGTCTTGTTTGACAACCGGCCCGCTCTAGCTACAGCCGGTGTCAACCGTCGCGCGCCCGTTTGATTTGTTCCGCACTTAGTGTTTGGCTTTAGATTATGAGATTTTGCTGTCAATCCTGATTCTTGAGAGTCGGTTGTGATTTTTGATTTCTGAGAATCAGCTGTTTGTTTACCTGTTGTGAAATCTAAGAATCAGAATCTTTCTATTTCTTTACTTTGCTATTTAAGCAGATCTACGGACCGTAATTAATATAAAATGTATGTTATGTCTTTATTTATGCGTGTTCTAGTTATTGCTTCTGCCGGGGTTTCATCGAAATGACAAGTATGTATACAAATATTTTAGAAATTGAAACCATCATCCGAAATGCATGTTCAATTACCAAACATCATCCAAAACGTATATCAACCATCACCCGAAAGTAGAGTAAACTCCATCTGTAGCTACCAATAATTCATCAGCTATTCTCCTCCTGGTTACTTTCATAAGAGCATCATCACCATGCACAATGTTCGATACACGATCAGTAGGTGGAGGTAGTTGATCCCCTGGCATGTAGTACTCATCACGGTCGCATATATCAAACTCTTTATCTCTCAAGTGGTTGTCCCCGATAAAAATTATGAAGAGCCATACAAGCAACAATGATCAAAGCTTGCTTGTCACAGGGGTAAGATGGCATATGCAATGAAATACCCCACTTCATCTTTAACACACCAAATGCACGTTCAATGATATTGCGTAGCGACGAATGGGCATGGTTAAAATTTTCTTTTTACATTGGGGGGTCACCATGGATAAATTCTAGCACATGGTATTTTGTTGACTTGTATGGAGCTAGATACCTCTCACAATTTGGATAACCCGAATCAACAAGATAATACCTACCTGAAAAACAACATGTGTATTGTTATGTAATATGGTATTGTATTATACTAATGTAATAATACAATAAACAACAGTAATGTTACCTTTTGGCGTGTGTGGAAACATGGCTGCATACTTCACCAGAGTATCCTTAAATATCCTTGTGTCATGTGCCGACCCTGGCCATCCCGCAACTACAGAGGTGAATCTCATATCAAAGTCGCACACTGTCATGATATTCTGTGTTGGATACCCATGCCGACCAGCATGGTTCACTATCTCTTCAGCGGGAACAACCATAGGGATATGAGACCCATCAATTGCACCAATGCAATCATCAAAGTGAGGTGAAAATCTAGAATCTCGAAGCCTTTCATGCACGTCTCTGAAGTCCGGATCTTTTGGCTTAATAGTATCTATAGCCATCTTGTTCAAGCACTCTAATGGTTGAATTTCCTGTGTATTACCTCGGTTGACGGCTTGAATCGATTCTCCATCGGGCTAACGGATTGAGGACCACCAACTATCCACGAGAACATACCCAAGTACTCCTCTGAGCTCATGTTCCTTGTTGACGTCAAACCATAATTTTGCACAAGAGTCTCATGCAATCTATCAAAACACGGTACGTACATCCTAAACATGGCATAGAAATCTTTGTTTGTACTCAAATTTTCAGGTTTCCCTGTGTTTTCTATCCCTCCGTTCCGAACGGGCCCTTAGTTTCTAACGGTGTTGGAGCAAAACAAGAGGACATACATTCACACGGACGCGAGACCCGAGGCGGCGGCCGGATGAGTGGGCGCGAGGCGCAGGTCGGCGGCCAGAGGAGCGGGTGGGAGGAGTAGGAGGCGGCGGCCGGATGAGCAGGCTCGACGGGCGGAAATCGCGCGGGGCAGAGGAGGGCCAGGTGGCGGCGACCTGATGCGGGGGGTGGGGGAGGGGGTTACGCGTGAGGCGGACGGGGCAGAAAACGATTTGGCCCAAAAAAAAGCTCGATAATCACCTATATTTTCCCAATTCTCAGATCTGTGTTTATTTTTTAGAATTAATTCTAGACAATCTGGGTATTGTGGAGGGTTGTTTGTTCCATATTCTAATTTTACAATAGCTAAAATCCAAGAATCAAGAATTTAAGCCCAACCAAATAGGTACTAGACCCACTTGAAATTGTTACATGTCCAAACTTGTTAGATTGCACATACTGTATTTACTGGTAGGACCGTATTGTAATTGTAACCAAACCCTAGGCCTCCGGCCTATTATATAAACACCGGAACCCCACGTCATTATACGTGTGAGGCTTCCCCCAAAACCCTTCTAACCAAGAGATGAGACTACTGTGTCCCGTTCCTCTGCAGAGGCTGAGTACCGCGCCGTCGCCCACGCCGTCGCCGAGTGCTGTTGGCTCCGCCAGTTGCTCCAGGAACTTCATCGCCCCCTGAGCTCTGCCACGGTTGTCTACTGTGACAACGTCTCCGCCATCTACATGTCCTCGAATCCGGTGCAACATAAACGTACCAAGCACATCGAGATAGACATCCACTTCGTCCGCGAGAAGGTGTCCTTGGGAGAGGTCCGTGTTATACATGTTCCGTCCTGCCACCAGTTCACGGATGTCATGACGAAGGGATTACCGAGTCAGCTCTTCCTCGACTTTCGGTCCAGTCTCAACGTCCCAGAATCTCCCGCTAGGACTGTGGGGGTGTTAGATTGCACATATTGTATTCACAATAGGACTGTATTGTAATTGTAACCAAACCCTAGGCCTCTGGCCTATTATATAAACACCTTAAACCCCACGTCATTATACGTGTGAGGCTTCCCCAAAACCCTTCTACAAAACTACTTCGCCGACCCCTCCAACCATTTATCCATGGCTCGGCCGTAGCTAGCCGGACGAGCTGCTCGCGTGGCGCGCCGGCGACGCTCCTCTTATCCCCTTCCTCCAGCCGAGATTCCGCAAGCGAGCTCGAGCGAGTTGCCCCGGAAGAGCTCCGGCGGTAGCCGGGAGTTTAGCCCGAGTAGGAGCACCGCAACCGCCGGACGAGCTGCTCGTGTAGCGCATCGACGACGACGATCCTCTTCTACCTTTCTCCGGCGATTCTCTTACGTGAATCTACGGCCCCACCTTCTTCGTCAACACCCTACGACGAGATCCCGCATACGAGATCGGGGAGGAGCCCGCAACCGCTGCGACGTCAACGGCAAGATCTACTCCACAGGTTAGCTTCTAGGTCGAATCCTATTTCTTGTCCATGGAGTGGTTGATTTCATGGTGCGGGGGAAGAATAGCTACCCCTTGTGAGGTCATCAGAGATTTATTTTGCTAGTTTAATTACTATTTTAGTTTATTGTTTTCTTAGTGCTATTAAACAAAATTCCAAAAATATTTTTTTACTTGTTGTTCTTAGTTTACTTCTCATTTATTACTGTTTCAAAACCCATTAGAAATTGGTGATATGGCAGCAAAAAGCTTGGGAAGTTTGCAACTCCCAATGATGATTATTTGCATGCACCAATCACTCAACCCATAGTAGATGAAGATGCTGACAAACCTCATTTCTTAACATTGGTAAAAAAACAATTTGGAGGTTCACTTGTTGAAGATGCTGGCATGCATTTAAATGTTTTTACTAAGATATGTGATATGCTCTAGCTAGATGCTCCGTACATGAAGATTTCACATTGGATGGCAATAACAAGATTTGTTGCACATGAGCAATACTTTGGAAGTATGTCACCAAATATGGTGGAATTACAATGCTTGAAGGAGACAAGGTTGTTGATGTTGGCTTCATAACTTTAGAGAAAATTGCAGAAACCAACAACTCTTGGGGCTATTGTTGCGAAGACAAGTGACTTAAATTTTTCATTGCACAAACCAGTCACTCTAGGGGTAGTTGGTTGCAAGGAGCTCTAATTAACATATTATGCAATTAAACAATATGCTTGCACTTGGCAACCACACCTGCCAGTCAATTGGTACCCAGATTTTTCACATCTTTAGATATAATAACCATCAGGAAAAGGAAAAAAAATTATATGTTGATTGTTACATCTTGATTGTGTAACGAAACTGGAGCAATATAGCTTCATATATGATAGCGGTATATCACAAATATGAATTACTTAAAACAAAATTGCATCCAATTGGTACCCGATGCAACCAAATCTATGTGTCCGATGGCACACACGTCTATTAGAGGAACTTCCTGGAGGCGGTTCTAACCCATAACAAAATGGACCGGCTCCAAACACTGCCCCATAGATGGTTCTTTTTGTATTGGATCCGCTGAAGAAATAACCTCCTCCCAACAAAATATTTTCAGAGGTGCTCAAAATTAAAACCTGTCTCCAATAATTTATGTGGTGGTCCTAAGCTGGGACTCGTGGCAGTACACTCTGTCGACCTAGGAGGGGTGCAGTGGCGACTACGATAACGACGACTCCTACATCGGCACGTACACTCTGTGGAGCGAGGAGGACAACACAGATACCGGAGGCTCCGGTTTATTCCCTGACGGTGTGATAATATTCGTACGGTCTGACCGCTGGAGACAACAACTGCGAAAACACGGGTGGCCCGTAGCCCATATATGGCACAGGCGAGTGGATTAATCGGCGGTTGTTGCCGCTCCGGTTTGGTGTTTTTACATCGGCTGCAATATTCTTTGGGACCCCCGTAAACTGTCAGGCACCCCCGGAGGTGTTAATGCGGGGCGTATATCTAGCCGATTGTGTGTGCACGTGCGGTCGATTATTTCACCCGACTCCAAAGATTGGATTTTTAGAGTTGGTAAAAAAACGACCACATGCCTACTTTCGAGGCAGCACAGAAAACCGTGTGCAAAAAAATCGTATTATCAGCGACTACCGCTAGGAGACGGAATGGATAACCGCCGTCGACACATGGTGGGGAACCGCCTCTGATGGCCAGTTCTGTACTAGTGATTCATAGCTATTCGGTTTTTGGCACAGAGAAATAATTTTAAAAAATTGTGTCTCTATTATTCTACTTAGTATCGGCGGGACAATACTGTCCATGCTTTTGATTTATTTATTTTTGTATTGGGTGTTCACACGCCACAGCCATGTCACTTATAAGGTGGGTTCTCATTATCTAAACAGTATAAACAGATCATCATAGCTTCTTCTATACAGTTAACTCTAGATTCATTGGTTTGTGCAATAAAAAATTTAAATCACTGGTTTGTGTAACAACAATCTCAAGAGTTACTGGTTTGTGCAATTTTCTCTAACTTTACGCGGAACTCCCTTTGCTTGGTGACAAGTATATGCCTTAAATAGCCGAAAATGCCAAACGGAACCTGGGTACGCGCGCACCCAGTTATGAAAAATTCAAAAAAATGTTATTTAAAAGTTTCAAAAAAATGTGAAGTGAAATTTTGCATGTTCATATTATGTTGATACCTACCCGTGTGCGTTTTCACGAAGAAATACCATTGTATGTGGCCTACACAAAAATGACAAAATGCAATTTTCGGATCCCGTGAATAGTACAAATTCCTATTCACTATTGTCATTAGGGCATTTTGTCATTTTTGTGTAGGCCACATACAATGATATTTTTTCGTGAAAACGCACACGAGTAAGTATCAACATAATATGTACATGCAAAATTTTACTTCACATTTTTTTGAAACTTTTAAATATCGTTTTTTCATTTTTTGGAAAACTGGGTACGCGCGTACCAGGTTCCAAACGTGCCTGTCGTTAAATAGCCCTCTATTTTCTTTCTCTCTTGGTTTTCTTTTCTTCTATATAGTGGTGGCTAACCTATAGTTGTTCACCACTTCCCTGGTGGTTCCTGGATTAGAGGGTAAACATGCCCCTTCCCTCATGTACAAAGTCCAAAGCGGCCCTAGGTATAACCCTAGTGCATGGTAGGCTCTTGCACATGTGTGGGCGGCCTCAAGGGCCCAAGTTCATCTCCTCATAGCAAACATAAGAAGAATTATCATAACATATTGCTTACTTAGTACCTGAACGCCAGATGAAAACAAGCAAAGAAACACAAGAATGAGTAGAGATAGAGTCATAAGAACCATAAAGAATAGTTAATAATAAGCATCATTTATGTAAGAACGTGACAGAACAACTATGGCAAGGTAAAAGGAAAATTTGCTCTTGGGGAAACACAACATATATTGTGAACATACATATTGCTGAGTTAGTTCACAAACATTCGAGCCAACAGTGGCATCATCAGCAGTGTCTTAATTATTTCTCACTGCAGGATGTAGTCGTGCTAGTGTTCATAAGATTATATATGTAGCAAAGAAAAGAGAAAATGGTTCCGTCTTTCGGTTATAAACAAGCAGAATATAATAAGAGGCACCCATGAAGATGTATCGTAGGGCTTCCGGGCAACCAATTTACATGCCGCTGGAAGCCTTGGTGACCTCCTTGAGAGCCCGCATGATCTCATCGGCCTTCGGATCGCCACGCGTGGTGGCAGCCAAGGGGCTTTCGGACGGGACGACATCCTCCCTATGGTAACTCCCTGAGCTCCTCAGCAGGCCCTCAGAGCCTTTCTCGGTGACTCCTTTCACGATCACTGTCTTGTGTAAACCTGAGAGCATCTCCTCGCGATCGGTGTCACCATGCTCCCCGACGATCAGGTACATATTGCCCACGGCCAGACCCCAGCGCACGAAAAGATACCTGAGGTTGTCGATCGGAGATGGAACAATTAGTCTGGTTGCTGCCGGAAATGCTACAGTTCTCACGATCCAGTACTCTGTACTCACCTTAGTGCTTGTGACCTTGATGCCATAAGAGGGACAATCTGCAGTCTCGTCGAGTTCCGGCAGTACATGAGATGGCACCGGAGGCCACGCATCCTCAGCCTCTCCCGCATCTCATCGATCGTGTTCACCTAGGGAATCCACAAAATTCAGATTCAAGTACCGACCGTAAGCAGGGATCATTCCCAGTGACCAGTGAGTAATACAAATGTGAAAACAATGAAAGGGCGTTACCTTCTTGGGGTCTCTGACGAAGAATGAGACGCAGTGCGCGTTGCAGGACTCCACGTCTGGCTCGACAGCGTTGCCCGAGCCGTCGTGTGCCGCCATGAGCTTCCCGATCGTCTGCCTTGCGCCGTCATGAGACCAACGGTGGTTGATGTGATTCAGGTAGTCCTGGTCTGGACGGAGCCTCCCTGGGCGTCCACGCACTGCGCCGTGCCAGGGTAGTACACCTCGCTGCCGCTGCCGCAGATGAGCGCGTCGAAATCTGTCGGGAGACCTTTCCCAGCTTCAGGAGCTGAAGCGTCTCGGACAGCGGCATCGCCGTCGACAGCGCGAACCCGGAGATCTTGGACATCTGGGAGTCGGATCGGACCGCCCTGAATAGCTCCTGGATCACCTGCAGCATCTTCCTGCTGGCCTTGCCGTCGTCGCCGTAGCAGTCCACGGCCACAATGAACAGCCGGCGGCGACGGCGGAGATGAGGATACTTGTTCACGGTGCCGGGGGCTTGAACCTCGGCCGGATTCTTCTCACCTTCAGCCGCGGCTGCCGGGGACGACTGCTTGATCTTGTTCATGATCTTCTGCACCTGGTCTTGCGGGTCCGAGGAGGCGGGCTCGTTGAGGGAGCAGCGCTCACCATCAATGGAGAGGCGGAGCGACAAGTCCTGGAAGTCCATGAGCGAGTCCTCAGCCTCCTCGTCATCGGCGCCTGCGTCTGCCGGCGTGTCCTTGAGCCAGCGCGGGTTCCTGATCCGGCACCCGGCCACCCTGGTGAGGTACGTCCGGCAGTGCTCCGGCCACGAGTAGAGGTGGATGTTGCGCAGCCCGTTCTTCCGGCACTCCTGCCACAGGTTCTTGTCCGCCACCAGCTTCAGTAGCGCGTCGGCGATGGCATGCTGATCGTGCGGGTCCACTAGCAGCCCATTGTTCAGTGCCTACACCAGTGCCATTGATGCACCACACAATTACATGTACTTTCATAAACATTACACAGTGGAGCTGCAAATTTGCAACTGTTTCACACAGAAAATGTGAGAACATCGGGATGCTTCTTACATTCGTGATGTCGACCGGACCGCCATTCTTGGTGGCGACGATTGGGAGCCCATGCGCCGCAGCCTAAAGGGAATAAGATTGTCAGGATCGAGGGCTAAACGAAAGCATCAGGTGATTGTCATTATCAGGGAACTGTAACTGAAGCTGACCTCGATCAGGGTGAGACCAAAAGGTTCCACAAGAGCAGGATTAATGAAGACTCCCTGCAGGGGATAGGAATATTTTCAGTCAGAGTGGGATGCTTAATCTGAAACATGGTGGATATGACAGGTACCAGACCTTCATCTTCGCCGTGAGGCGGTAAATCTCTGGGACATCAGCCTGGTTGTGATGCTTGGGGATGGCCACGCTTCCGTACAGATCATACTTGTCTATCAGCTTCAGGACCGTGGTGAGAACGTTCGCGTTGCCGGGAGGCATCTCTTCGATGTCATCCCTGTTCCCCATGATCAGAGTCTGAAAACAAGAACATGTAAATTTAGTTACCTGGCAACACATACAACTACCACAAGGATGTTCAGAAACATGTTATGGTTACTATTTTCTGCATGATAATCATGATTGGGTGGACTTTTGACATTTGATTGCAGAAAAAGAAATGGTTACTAAAGTTGTATAACTGAAATGTACTTATTCAGATAAGCCGTCTAAAAAAGGTAAGTTGTTGCTTACTAAGTTTGCCAGTTCTCTCAGTGGGCGACATTCTCCAAATGCTTTGACAAGAGTAGTGATGTTCTTCTTCGGGTCAGGCCTTGACAGAGCCAAGATCATCGGCTTGTGAGGATTGGTCAGGAACCGAAACACCTGCACGCGAGTATCGTGCAGCAATATTAAGGTCATTGAAATTTGTGTGAACCTGCACAGGAATAGGAATCAGACACCAACCTCAGCCCAAATTGGTGGTAGTGACCTCGGTGAGGCACCATCAAAACTTATATCGTCTTTATCGCCATCTCCATCGATATCTTCAGCCACAACATTGCTGAAATCCATCCCAGGAGGAATCACCTGTCAAGAAGCGGACCTTATAATTAAAAATGGCAAGTCAGGAAAAATAATAGTAGTGTTTACAACATATGCCACCTCAAATACCAGCTTGCCAGAATTTTGCCAGAAATGGTACAGTGCAGTTACACCTGAAAACATTCTTACACTTAGTATTGAACACTTACCACCATCCTAGGCATGAAACGGCCATGGCAGCTAACCCCGCGCCTTGTCCTTGCTCGTAAAACTTTCTCAAGCTTGACATCAAAGCCATCATACAATCCCCACTGCTCATCAATCTCCTGCCTCGTGCTAGTAATCACAAGCTCTGCTGCATCCAAGGCCAGCTCCTCACCCTCAATACGCCTCATGATCTTGTAGGTTGAGTCGATCTCCTCCTTGGACATACGCCCTTGCTTCATGATCTGCTCCAGCTTGTTCCTCCCAAGCGAGTGACCAGTGAGCACCATCGGCACATTCAGTGCACCAGAAAGAAGAGCAGCGACATCGCCCGCATCGGCATAGTGGCCATGGATCACATAAGGCAGGACCGGCTTCCCACGGCCAACCTGTTCGCCCAAAACCTTGGACATGTTCAGAATATGCGCAAGGGCCCCGTCGACAAACTCTTGGAGGTAAGGCCACAGGGATTCCTTCTTGAGGTACTTGTTGCTCGGACCGCAAGGTATGCGCACAATGTACGCCCCAGCGCTTTCACCGCTCCCCTCCGCATCATGGGAACCAGATGTTAACATCTCAGTTGGCTCCCCGTAGCTCCAGTCCACGTCGTGGGATGACACTTGTCGTGTGAAGAGGTCCACTCTGTACACTCCGGGCATCATTGCGAGGGCCCTCGCAAGTTCCACAACATATTTCACCTGTAAAACAGGAAAATCAGTGGTAGTCAGTCATGACAATCCTGATTGTGTAATCAACACTCTCTGTAACTAAATGATCAACTTTTGTTTACCTGCCCGCCGGTATCTGAATCACTGCCCAATTCCATGTTTTCTCCGCGGACAAGGCCGTGCACACTGCAAGAAAAACGTAAGAGATTGTAGAACTTTCATGCCATCAGCAAGGTAATGGTTATGTTAGTACTGATGCCCAAATGTTACAAGATCAATAGACCTGATGAGCACAATGTAGAGTTTTTTCTCCTTGTTCTCGTCGGACCAGACGGTGAGGTCAGAAAAGTTCCTCTGGAACTTTTTCTTGGGCGTTTCTAGCGGCGCCAACTCACCGACGGTGTCCCCTTTCTCGCTCTCGGACAGATCCTCTGCCAGATCCTCCGTGGCCTCAAGGCGTACCTGCTCCTGCTCCTTCTGCCTTGCCGACATCCTCTGGATGCCCTCAAGCTCGAGCTGCTCATTATCAAAACAGCATCCACGGACAGAACCAAGATATCAGAAAGCATCGCCAAACGGTGAACGGGAATGAATGAAAGGAAGCATAATTCTATCATGTTCTCGTGGGCAATAAAAACAGCAAAAGCGTGGCTCTGCCTTCTTAGATTCAGGTTTCTTCTTGGGTTAGAAAGGGAAAAGGGAAAGCCAACTTTTCGGCCGTTGCGAATGTGATCGTCGCACGAGAAGGCTATAATATTCTGCCTACTTTCACAAACACGCAGTGATCGGTATGAGAAATCTGAACAATTATGTATGGGAAACATGAATCAAAGGAAAATTAGAGCATCTGACGTAAATTTGCAGAGTTGTGGATTCCGCGGCACGATCGTCGTGCCTACGGCTTGATCCAGTTTGAAAGGAGGAAATGGCCGATCTAACACCACGATCAAGCATGAGTGGGAAACATGATGTTGCGTAAACAAGGAAAACGAGTGCCGATTAATAATCAATTAACCAACGGTACGATCGATCAGAAAACATATTTTCTATAAAATCGATCGGAAAGTTTCTTGGTCAGATAAACAGTCAGTTGATAATTCGCTCATGCAGACTGCAAGACACGCTCGTATCTCGCTCTCAGGGAAAAACAAAAAAAAAACAGAGGAACCGCCAGAGCAACCGACCAAACCAAGAAAGCATTCATGACATTCAAGGAAGACGAAATGAACAAGGAAAGAGATTAGTGAGAGTAATTGCCTGCTTCTTCTTGCGAGCGAGGTGCCAGATACGCCAGCACATGTTCTCGAGCCTGGTGCTTCGCTCGCGGGCGTTGCGGGTGGCGACGACCTTGATCCACGTCCGGTGGAGGTCGCTCTCGTCGACGCCCTTCACCACCTCCTCGACGAAGTAGTGCGTGGGGCTGAAGTTCATGTGCGGGCCGCGGGGGCTCGCCGACGCCCCGGCGACCGGCGACTTGGGGTCACCGCCGCCTCCACCGGCACCGGCACCGCCGCCTCCGCTGCCTCCTCCGCCCGAGGCAGCGGCGCCGCTGTCGAGGATCGCCTCCAGGTAGCCATTGATCCACTCGTTGCCGGCCATCGTCCACGCGCCGCGGCGGCCCGATCCGTGTGTGCGCCCGTGCGGTTGCGGGATGGAACTGACAGGAGAGAGAAAGAGAGGAGAGGGAAAAGGCTTGCGTTGGGCTGCGTGTGGCCGTACCGCCGCACTTGTAGGAGTCTGTTGAGAGAAAACAGGGTGGGGCTGGAGCGAACGAGAGGGAGAGGAGAGGAGGGACGCGCGCATGCCACGCGGCGGGCGATCTTGTTTTTCTTTTTGAAAAACGGGAATACATTTTACGTTTGGGATTGTCGTGTTCGCGCGCTCGATGCGGCATGCCAGCGTGTGAAGACGCGCTAGCCCGATCATCACGAATCCAGCCGAGAAAAAGAACGGTTGCCAAAACCCATCTGATGCATGTAAGCCACAGTCGGATGCCCTCTCCAGCAATCTCATCGGTCCTTCTCCCCGAGATATTATTGTCAACTTCTGGAGTGACGGAGATATTATTGTTGTCCTTCTTCTCCCAGTGTTTCACCTGAGTCAGGAATAAGCTCCAGCCTCCAAGCCGCGGTCACTAGAGGAACTGAGCAAGGAAAGAAGTGCACTCTCTTTTGCATCACAATTCTGGCATGTAGGAACAGATGAGATCACTTTGTGGACACCTGATAAGCTCTAGAAATTGTGTTAGTTGCAACTAAACAAAGAAAAATTATACTGTACAAAGTCTACTAAGATATTTGTTAGACTACTACATTGCATAACCTTGGATCAATGTGCTAAAATATATATTAAGATATGTATGTAAAATATAGGCACATTATGGTACACCTAGGTAGCACAAACTATTATGTATATGTAAATTTATTACCCTTTATGTATTTTCTTGCATTTAGACAAAACCGACAAAGTTTAATTTAGCAAGATGTTCAATCTGAAGTTTAAAAGTAACATTTCCAGAATAGAGTTCTACTTATAACGCATGTGTATTCATAATAATGATACTTGTTTGAATCGTATGTATAAAACTTACAAATTTTGTTAATATAGTTTGATAACAGTTCTATGGACAAAAACATAACTGAGACTTAGGCATAAAATGGGATGTAAAATACAAGTAAAACTGTTTAGTATAAACAACACTATTATCGCAACATAATTACCAGCCAAGATCCGCTAACATGGTCACACCATGGAAAAGGAATGGCTTTAGGCTATGGGTGGCCGTACCACCGCAGTTGTAGCATTCAATTGAGAAAAAAAGAGGGGGAGGCACGGTTCCAATCTGGAGCGAACGAATGAGAGAGGAGGGGCGCGTCATACAGGTTTGCCATGTGGCGCCGATCTTAATTTTTTCAAAAGAGGGAAATATGTTTTACGTGTGGGGTTGTGGTGTGCGTGGCCTCTCAATGCGACATGTCAGCATGTGGAGACGCACTAGCCCGATCGTCACGGATCCAACGGAACGAATGTCTGCCAAAATCAAACTGGTCTGATTTTTTTTGTTATCTAAAGCCAAAATCCAACGGAACGAATGTCTGCCAAAATCCAAAATCCAACTTTATGCATATCTAAAGCTAAAAATGCCAGGCAACAATGGGACTAATATCACAGTCCATGGAAATTTCTCTCGCTCGGATAATTGCGATCGCGAGTTTTAGAAGATTGCTGCTAAATTTGGAGTGAAGCAAGAAGTTATCGACTTCTCCTCCAAATAGCTAGCTCCTTGAGATAAAGATCTCAAACTCAAGGAGGATGACAGCGTCAAGAAATGGAAGAAGAAACCAGATGATTCTGCAGTGGCAGTTCCAACTATTGCACCTTCGGCAGTTGATGATAAGACCTCAGCCGAAGGAACTAGCACTCTGGCGATTGTCACAAGTACGTCCAAGGAAAACATCAATGTCGCTTCAGAAACCATCGGCATCTCCAGAAGGCGCGGATCACGACAAGAAGGGCCCTCCTCTTGCATAAAGAAGACGAGTGGCAACCTCCACCCTTATATTTCTTAGAAATCTACTTTAAATAAGGCTTTTTCTAGCCACAGCATTATCTTATATTATCGTCATAGACTTATTAATAAAGACTCAGTTTTCGTTTATTCGAGTGCTAAATTGATTCGGGACACCCGAACAAGTTCTTTAAGATTTGTTTTTCACACAATACCGCGAATATTGTCTTCGACAAATGAACTCGATAGAAAAGATCGAGGGTCATTTTCAATGACTATACCCGAAATTACCATCTAAAGCCTCGACAAAATATGAGCGCTGCAATAGAAGGTAAAGCAAACGGGACTTTTAACAATTATCCTTTGCTAAAAGCCTAAAGAATAAGTGAGGACTGCAGATGGCACGGATAAAAACTACTTACAAAAAAAGACCCATGCCGGTACTTCAAACAAAGGAAGTACTAAAGAGCGACGGAGTCGACGGCAGACATAGTTCCATCGATTCGCTCGGGGGCTATCGCCAAAACATACATCGTCGGTTGAAGGAAAGTTGCGATTACTACGGGTTCATTGAATCTGCAACATGAGCTGATCACTCAAAGAATTTGCTCCCAATAGCTTCCGTACAATAGCATCGCAATACCGATGCCTACAAAATTGCTAAGAAGCATCAAGAATTGCTCCTTGGACAACAAAAGTATGCCAACGACACCTGAAGAAGATACAAGGAGGAAGTCGTGTTTAGCCAAACAAGTAGCAAACATGACATCTCCAGTAAAGATTTAATAAAGTTACATCATACACATGCAACTTGACCCTATTGCACCCGAATATTCGTCTGCAAACAAAATATCAAGTATAGAAAAGATATCACTACAATGGGAACACAAATTTGTTCTTATGAAGATTCTACTGGGGCATCAACTTTCGAGTCGTCTTCCAGCCTCTCGACTACAATGGAAGCATGAACCTTTACTGCAGGATAAAATCGGCTTATATCGCCGTCAGCATTTGCAATTGCCATTAAATTCGCGGTAGGATGTTTTAATAGCACAAGAGCAAAAGCCGTTTCGGCTTCTGCAAGAAGCTGTGCACGAATTAAACTCTGGACCTTCTTGGCGTTGTTAAATTCTGACATCAAAGTCAGCAATATTGGAGGAACTTCATTTAAAGGAAACATCGTCTTCCAGATCATCCTCAAGCCAGTATATCATTTATCAAAGAATCGGTGTACTTGTTGCACCCGATCTTGAAATTTTGCGACTGTGGCAGCCTTCGATTGGTTCTTCCAGAAGACTTCGTCAAAGCGTGCCAGACTGATCAAAGCATCATCTACACGTTCGTGCACGCGTTTGTTCTCTTTCGATAAATTCAGAGCTATGACTATCTAAAGCAATGGTAGAAACAGTATCAAAAAGAGAATCTTGGCGGCATCAAGGAAACTAAAGAAGATACAAGCACTTACAGTTCAAGCTTTGTGTTGCCTTGTGCAAATCATTCATTGCATAACGTTCTGCATCAATGGCTAGTTCGCCCTTCTACTTTATAATAGCAGCCATGGCATGGAGGCCACGCATATCTTGTTCCAATTGACGAATACGTGTCTTCATACGCTGAAGCCGATCATTTTCAGAATCATTGGCCGAAGAACCTTCCGCAAATACACCATTGTGTCAAGCAGTATATATAATATCAATGGATCTTACTCCCATCAGGAGCATACATTCAAAGACCAGACACATTGTGATTAAAACAAGAAGATACTGGTAACACTACCAGTACGGAATTCATTACAAAAGGTCCATTGAAAAGGCATTGTTCAAACTAAACGGTGAAGATTACAGAAAATGCAAAAAGAAAATTAAGAAGCTTGGGTCTGAATCGATAAACTCGGGCCAGCTTTTCCAGCAGAAGACTTGTTAGCTGAAACCAACCCAAGAGGTTGCAGTGCGCATTTACGCGCTGACACTTTGAAAAGGCTCAGGTCAATAGCTTGCCCATATTGATCCTTCGGCAGCTCCTTCGTCATCATCTCCATGTCGGCTTTAAAGTCGTACCCCATCATAAGCTGGAAAGCAAGGAGTGCACCGTAGGTACGCGAGGTACGTTTGAATACCTCGATAGTAGCATTGGTGTCGACGGTGAAAGCATCCGTCAGCTGCTCCAGCGATTTATTTTGATCAGCCTTTGGGAAGATCATGGCATGAAGCCTCGACATAACGGCCTTGTTCTTCTGCAGAAGAGCACGGACAAGATCAGCGACTCATTGGCCATGGACAGAGCATCAGCAGAAGAATTTTCAGGAAGCTTGCCTCCAGGGCCAGCAGGAATGTTCGCAGCTTCTGCAGAAGATAAGCAACAGAAAATTTAAATACAATGAAGTTAATGAAATAAGGTTCAAGGTTAAGGCATTGAGAATACCGAGCAAAGCCAATGTAGATTGACGAAGAAGGCCCTCCTTTGCGCTTCGGATTCAGCCTTCTCCTTTTCTCCTCCTTTAGCATCTTCTTCAGCTGCTCACGTTCCTTTTTCAAGGAATCTGCGTTCTCGCGAGCAGCAGTAGCCAATTTACTGCGTTATCAAGCTTTGAAGAAGATGATTCAACCTCCTCCTGGAGACGAATCTTATCAGCCTCAAGAGAGGACAATTGGGAAGCAAAACTCTTCAAAGAACAAATGACTTCTTGAATGTCCTATAAGAAGGAGGCAAGACAAAGAATTATCACTTGGTAAATAAACAATATACCCTTTTTAAAGTCCACACTCGACTACCAGCAGTAGAATGTAGACTCGGGGGCTAGTAGAAGTACAATCATCATCAAGGAAAACGATATACTTACAGGTTTTTCGGCAGAAGAAGGAGGAACTGCGGCAGCAGCTGGCGAAGGATTTTCCTTCCCTTTAGGAAGGGAGGAAGCTGTCGAAAGTTGACCAGTCGTAGCCGCTGCTCAAGCAGAAGCTTCAGAAGCTACGGGAGTTGGCCTGCTGGGGCTTGCCTTCGCCTTCTTCGAAGGAGGCTCTATAAAACCCTCATCGCTGAAGAAATATACATCAATCAGAGTTAGCAATCAAATACAAAGGAATTCCTGGAGTAAGAGAAGAAACTTACAATTCAAGCAGGTCATCCTCATCTGCAAAGCCGTCAGAAGATCTCTTCGACGGTTGAGCGGTGGCCTTCTCCGAAGCTGCATCAACAAAGGAAGCATGATCAGCATCATTGTCATGATTCGTCTCCGTTGTATTGTATCGCTTAATTCGTCAGCAAAGGATCTATGATTTGTAGTAAGAGCCTCGGGATTGGCAGGATCATTGTCTTCATCTTCAAACATTTCATTTACTTCAGCACAGGATTTTGAAGGAGTAGTAGAATCACCCTCTTCAAGGTTGCCATCCGATACATTCGGGAAACATTCGGCAGTTAACATGACCTGTCAGTTTGAATTAAGATTTAACAAAGGAAGAAAAGATGTATATTAGATGCAACTAATATTACAAACAAGAGAAGGGAATTACCTCACTTGGTTGATGATCAGAATCGAAAGGATCTTGAAGAGAAATAAGTGGAATTGAGTCTTCTTGGCTAAAATGAGTCAAACGCCTAACTTCATCCAGTAGTTCCTTTTCAGACAACTCTGCAACATTGACTCTAGTTTTATCCATAGGACCCGAATATAGCCACATTGGGTGAGCTCTAGACATAACTGGTTGGATACGGCATTTCAGGAAAACTGCCGCTATTTCAGTACCCATCATATTTGGACGTCAGACTCTTTGATCCGAAGAATTCTATCAAACAATCTATCGACTACAGGGTTTTCCTCAGGTGTCAATATGTTCTTCCAATATTTCTTTGGCACGGCTTCAGGAACATCAACAAACTTCGGTATGCGCATTTTAGCTGCCGATGAGTATTTGAGATAGAACCACTTCAGCCTCCATCCTTGAACCGACTCTCTCATTGGAAAATTGAAGTAATTCACCTCCTTGCGAACAACGAATCCAACTCCACCAGTGACAAAAGAACCACCGCTACTATTGTAGCGTTTCACAAAAAATATCTTTTTCCACAAACCCCATTGAGGTTCGATGCCCAGAAAAGCCTCACAGAGGGTGATAAAAATAGAAAAATGCAAGATGGAATTGGGAGTCAATTGCCATAATTGGATCTCGTACATGTGAATAAGGTGCCATAGAAACTCGTGGGCAGGCAGAGATAAACCACGGTACAAGAACGACATGAACATCATAGTAAAACCGGCAGGAGTATTGGGGCGCGAGGCCAAACCTGGAAGAATGATGTTCCCCTCGTCAGTAGAAATTAAACCAAGGCTACGAGCTTTCTTCTCGTCGCGCTTGGTCGTTGTTGAGGCAGGCCAGTCACCGGGCGCAGGTGCTGCAGTAGAAACCTCTGGCGCGGGCGTCGTAGTGGAAATCTCCGATGCGCCCCTTTTTCGCGCACCAGATGTAATCTTGGTGGTGGCACCACTGGATGTGGCGCCGGCGGCAACAGTGGTGTTCTTCTTCTTCACCATCTCCGGGAGCGTTTAGGAGGCAAAAGAAGATTGAAGAATGGCGGCGGTGGCACAATAACTATGAGGAAGAAGAGCGAAGGAAGAAGAAAGGCTGTGAAAGAGAGGAATGAAGGAAGTAAAATTCTTCCTTCTACTTTATAAAAGAGAAGTTACCAAAAGAGATTTGTATTTAAGTCACCACGTGTCATTGCATCCATCATAGCAAAGGACATTTTCTCCACCACGCGCAGAAATCGAGGAGGTGCCTCGGTCAATGCGCAAGGGCAAGTCATTTCCTAACTGACCGCACGGAAGTGGAGTGGGCCCGTCAGGTCACGTCCTGTCAATTGAACCACCGCAGTGACCACGTCATTGATGATGTCATCAGAAGTATTGCTTCCTCGTGAAGCATCCGAAGAAGTCTATACCATTCGAGTAGTACAACTTGAGTCGACACACGGTTGAGAGCATCCATGCCTAGACTAGGGGCTACTTCCATCGGGAGCACTGGACGCGCACCCGATAAACAGTATGTACTTGAAGGTTTTAGAAGACCCAGACTTGATTCTGAGTAGAGTAATGTTGTTTTGCCATCGACAGTTAACCAGTATCGACGTATCGTGTAAAGCTGGGCACATTACTTAAATCCCTTACGTACTGTCAATTGGCATGACTTTACCCGAAGTTATTGAAGACCCGATATACAAAAGATCTCAGATGATTGCCATAGCTTGCAAAACCATATCGGCAGCTGAAAACATTCGAGTGGTACAACTTGAGTCTACACAAGGTTGCAAATATCCGTGCCTAGACTCGGGGCTACTCCCATCGGGAGCGTTGGACGCGCACCCGATAAAAATGAAGCTTTTTCAAGAGATCAAGGTCTTCCAAAGATTTATGGACGTTCGACAGAAGACAACTTTAGTCCCTGCGTGAAGCTTTACTTCGGCCAGTCACTCGGGGGCTACCGATGTGGGCATTACCCTTCGGGTAACCCATATTATGTTACCTCTTACGGCCCAACCAGGGTCCCATGAAGATCATCCACCAACCAAGGTGGGTCGCTATGTCAGTTCCGAAGAAATATACTTGATGAACAAGGCAAGAAGACGAAGAACAAGGAAATTCTAGACGTAGAACTCTTTGTAACCTAGTCGAACCTGGACAGAACTCTCGAGACCTAGCTCACAATATAAGGGCCAGGAGAGGGTCTGCCGATGGACACAATCATGTAAGGGTATATTGCCCCTATGTGTGGTTTTGGTAATTAATGACAACCCCTATGGACTAATGTTTTCATTGAGTTTATATGAAGGAATATTCCATAGGATCTACTTGTAGTCCATGTGTTGGATTCAAGTATGGATGCCATGAAGATAAAGATATACCTTGAGTATTGGCATGATCAAGAAGAAGAAATGAAGGTAGAGTTCTTATGTGGAACTCAATATTAGCCATGCTCTAGCTTATGTGATAAGCAATGAATGATCAAGATCTTGAGAGCTTGATTCCAAGTGAAGAATTCTTTATACACCTCAAGATAGTATGATAGAATATGAGAAGATACAAGGTTGACCAATACAAAGAGTGAAGAATAGATTCAAGCTTGGTCAACACATGAAGCATGAAGAATGTGCCACGTGAAGTCACGTGGTATGGTAAGCCTTGTCAATTATGCTTCATGAACTAACCCATCATATATGTGCCCTTGTGTTGTCTATGTGGGTTAGGTATCTTTCCATGGGCATGCATCAAAAGTGAGATCTCATATAACCCATGAGAGGATGACGGCAAGTGGTGATCGTCATCAAGGTTGAGTTGGGCAAGTTCAAGTTGAGCATCTCGAGAAGATCATATGCTTGAAGCTTGCCGTCCATTTGATGATAATGGACATGTGAAGATGTACATCAATGGAGCTTTCCCATCATAGTGTATGGGGGAGCATTTGTGAGTCTTCACGAAGTAACGATGATCAAGTAAGGCATTCCGGCTTGAGTGGAGCTTGAAGAGCTATCATCAAGATCAAGCGGTATGCGCAAGGCAAAGGTATGGCCTTGCTAGGTTTTCCTTTTACCGGTCTCAAGGTGGTTGTTGGGACACATTATTATAGGATAGATAGCCGTACTATCAAGAGGGGCTTTCAGTTGGGTAACTTGATCGCATCGTCTTAGGGAGCTCAATCTTTTGCATACTTTGCATATCCCTATTGCTTCTTATTGTTTATCGGTGAGAGGTTATTGAGCTTGTTGCTAGCTTTACAACAAGCCCAAGTTCATCGAAAACGGAATCCGCATGCATCTTCTATTGCGTTTTCGAGTTTGGACGTCTTCACCGTTTCTTGATGGTGGGAGACTCCCTCTCTAAAAACATCTAAAAATATCCCGTGAGGAGTCTCCATATTTCCAACAAAATTGGTTTCATATCAATCGGGGTCCGGACACAAAAGTTATCACAGTTTTTGTATAACATGTTTTCCTGCTGGCCCGGTTTCTCGCCCGGCGTGACCGGCCGTCCCACCGGATGGCCCAGTTCAAACCGACCCCTGGACTGGTGCCAACCGGGCACTATCCAGTATGTCTGCCAGCTTCACCCGGTGCTGGTCCGGCCTGTGGTCCGGTTGGGACCGGCCTGGTCCGGCCGGTGGCCCGGTCTGACCGGCCCCTGGACCGAACGGCCTGGTCCCAGGCCCAGTTGACCGGCCTCCTCGACGGTTGACTCAACCCAACTTTTCCCCAACGGTTATATTTTCTCTTGGGCTATTGCTACGTCTCAAACGTATCTATAATTTCTTATGTTCCATGCTATTTTTATGACAATACTCACATGTTTTATACACACTTTATATCATTTATATGCATTTTCCGGCACTAACCTATTAACGAGATGCCGAAGCGCTGATACGTCCAAAACGTATCTACTTTCCCGAACACTTTTGCTATTGTTTTGCCTCTAATTTGTGTATTTTGGATGCAACTAACACGGACTAACGCTGTTTTCGCGGAAGCTGATACAGTGTCTCGTTTTTGTGCAGAAATCCAACTTTCAGGGAAAAACCTCGGGATTTTGGCGAAGGGCCTATTTTCCCAGAATAATGACGGAGCCGGAAGGACAATTGAAGT
>NC_061513.1:47021835-47052341 GCF_022539505.1 Lolium rigidum | reverse complement strand
CCAAATAATCATGAAACATGCAAAATAGATGAAATAAAATAAGTATTGTGTCCCAATATGAAATATATCAATGAATAACGGCAAATTATGATATAAAATAGTGATGCAAATTGGACGTATCACCTATCATGATCAAGATCATCTATTTGTAATGCTACATGTTGTGTTTGTTGGGATCCGATGAATATTGAATACTATGTCAAGTTGATTATCAATCTATCATATATGTTGTTTATGTTCTTGCATGCTCTCCGTTGCTAGTAGAGGCTCTGGCCAAGTTGATACTTGTGACTCCAAGAGGGAGTATTTATGCTCGATAGTGGGTTCATGCCTCCATTGAATCTGGGACAGATTACGAAAGTTCTAAGGTTGTGGATGTCTCGTTGCCACTAGGGATAAAACATCGATGCTTTGTCTAAGGATATTTGTGTTGATTACATTACGCACCATACTTAATGCAATTGTCCGTTGTTTGCAACTTAATACTGGAAGGGGTTCGGATGATAACCTCGAAGGTGGACTTTTTAGGCATAGATGCATGCCGGATAGAGGTTTATGTACTTTGTCGTAATGCCCCGATTAAATCTCATAGTACTCATCATGATATATGTATGTGCATTGTTATGCCTTCTTTATTTGTCAATTGCCCAACTGTAATTTGTTCACCCAACATGCTATTTCTTATCGGAGAGACACCACTAGTGAACTGTGGATCCCGGTCCATTCTTTACATCTGAAATACAATCTATCGCAATTGTTTTTTACCTGTTCTTCGCAAACAAACATCATCTTCCACACTATACATCTAATCCTTTGTTTACAAGCAAGCCGGTGAGATTGACAACCTCACCGTTACGTTGGGGCAAAGTACTTTGATTGTGTTGTGCAGGTTCCACGTTGGCGCCGGAATCCCCGGTGTTGCGCCGCACTACACTCCGTCACCAACAACCTTCACGTGTTCCTTGACTCCTACTGGTTCGATAACCTTGGTTTCATACTGAGGGAAAACTCGCTGCTGTACGCATCACACCTTCCTCTTGGGGTTCCCAACGGACGTGTGTTAACTACTACCACGCCAACAACAACCTCCTAGTTGGCTTGGCGGTTGGTGCTCCAGTGATCTCTTCAAGTAAGATTGTGAAGAGGCCCGGGCTTCTCCTTCGTGGAGCTTGTGAAGTGGTTGTGGAGCTTGCCATCTCAGGAGTGGAGGAAAAGCTAACCATAAGGAAAGGGTCATTATCCTTCGTGGGTTTGGCTTGGAGAATAGGGTGAGCCTTCGTGGTGTTGGGAATCCTTCGTGGGACCTCCACTCCTCCAAACGTGACGCAAAGGAAGGGAACACGGGAATACATCCTCGTCTCTGCGTGCCTCGGTTATTTCTATACCCGAGCTTTCTTTCCTTGTGATAGCCATCGTGCTTGAAGTACATATATCTTGCTATCACTTGTGCTACATATATCTTGTGCCTATCTTGCTTAGCTCTAGTTGTTATTACTGCACTTAGGTGAGCCTAACATATTTAGGGTTTGTGCTTGTATAATAAACATAGCTTAATTCTGCATTCTTACAAGCCAAATCCGTAAGAGTTTTTAAACGCCTATTCACCCCCCCTTCTAGGCGACATCTCGTCCTTTCAAATCAACATAGCCAGAATCACCGCAAGTCTAGAGCTAGGTCATAAGTAATCTTAGCATCTCGACAAGATCTTAGTCTTAGCCTTCGGCTACCCCATTGTAACCCGATAATTTCGATAATCAAGATCAGACAAGCAGGAAGTAAGGGTTTTACCTCATTGAGGGCCCCGAACCTGGGTAAATTTCTCTCCCCGTTTGTTTGGTATTCGATGTCTCGTGTCAGCCTGCAGGATTCCGTCAACCCTAAGCCCCAAAAGGTGGGCATTGCCGAGGAGTACTCTCGACAAACGAAAAAAGCTTTATTAATTATTCATAGTGTTTACAAGAACTCCCAAATGATAGGGGATTCAGATACCACACATGCCTACCGGTATCTAAAATAGTCGATGATCGTGCTAAGCGATGTGCTTCCCCATTAGCTTCTCATATTCCGTGGCTAAACATAGCCTGGAAAGAAAACCTTGCTTATTCGCCATGATTTTCGTTGATGATCATGCCCTGCTAGCTACGCTGGCCTCCTTCATTTATTTCCTTGATGACATTTTGGCACTCGGATGCTACGAGCATACTGGACACAACCAAGGTTTCTGACTGACGAGGGATTAACTCGTCAATACCTACAAATTGTAGACTTAGGGTTTCGTAAGAAGTAGAGGGCAAGTATATCTCGAAGGTTTAGCCGACAAAGGTGCTTGACTCAATATTACGGTGGTTCTGGTAGCAAAGTTTTCGATCCATCGTTTCTCCCTCGGCTCCCCTTTATATAGTAGGTGGAGCTGAGGCTTTTCGTGTCGTACAAGTTACAAATTATCCGAAGCGCATTGGACCTTTACTATGTTGATACAAAATTCCTACTACAACTATCCGACAAATTATCCGAGGAATTTTGTCAGAAGACATGAAGCCCACAGACCCGAAGCTTTGGAGGCCCAGAAGCCTAAGGAAAGTAGAGTTGTAGTAGGAATTTTGTATCAACATAGGAAAGGCCCAATGCCCCTCAGATAGTTTGTAACTTGTACGACACGAAAAGCCTCGGCTCCACCTCCTATATAAAGGGGAGCTGAGGGAGAAACGAGTGATCAAAATCTTTGCTACCAGAACCACCGCAATATTGAGTCGAGCACCTTTGTTCGCTGAACCTTCGAGATCTACTTGCCATCTACTTCTTACGAAACCCTAAGTTACAATCTGTAGGCATTGACGAGTTAATCCCTCGTCACCGACAATTTCAACCGAACGAACGGCTGCCAAAACCCATATGCTCTGATATGCACGTGAGCCAGAGTCGGTCGCCCTCTCTGGTAATTTCATCATTTGGCCCACTTATTTTTGGATTCTTCGGCGGCTTCTGGGTGAACATTCTCCTCACCAGCTTCTCCAAGAAGCCCAGACACCAAATTTATTCCGGTTTATAGTTAGTTTATATGCCAAACTAGATTATTATAAGCCAAAAGAAATTAGGGGTTTATCCTTTTAGGAGAAGCTGGTGGGGAGAAATTTCTTTCTCCTCGGAGAAGCCAAAAAGAAGTGGCTCGAATTTCTTCTCCGCGAGCTGATCGACCTAGAAGTGGGCCAAACTAGACAAAACCAAGGTTTTCGACAATTTCAACTGGACGAACGGCTGCCAAAACCCATCTGGTCTGATATGCACGTGAGCTAGAGTCGAACGCCCTCCCTGGCAATTTCATTATTTGGCCCACTTCTTTTCGACTTCTCCGGAGCTTCTCGGTGAAGATTCTCCTCGCCAACTTCTCCCAGGAGCCTGGACACTAAATTTGTTCCGACTTATAGTTAGTTTATGTCAAACTAGATTATAAGCCAAAACAAATTCGGGGTTCATCCTTTTAGGAGAAGCTGTTGGGGAGAAATTTCTCCTCGGAGAAGCCGAAAAGAAGTGGCCTGAATTTCTTCTCCGGGAGCCGATCGTCAACTTTTGGAGTGACATGGATATTGTTGTCCTTCCTCTCCGAGTGTTCCACCTGAGTCAGGAAGAAGCTCCAAGGCACGGTCAATTTTGTTAATATTATTTGATATAACAGTTGTGTGAGCGAAAACATGTTTGAGACTTAGGCATAAAATGGGATGTAAAATGTAAGTAAAATTGTTTAGCATACACAACTGAGTGGTACTCAAAGTCAATAATATTATCGCAACATTATTAGCAACCCAAGATCTGCTACCTCATCGACACCATAAAACTCTTCCAACATATCAGGTACAAGAGAAAAAGGAAAAATGCCAACACATCAAGATTCTAATATGGGAAGGATTTAGCGCATGTGTATTCATAATGATACAATATGTTTTACAAGAGGATTTAGCGCGATGTAAAATATAAACAAAATTGTTTAGTATGAACAATTTAGAATCTAGCCGATACTAGAGTGAAGGAGGGGCGAAGTTGGGCTGCAAGATTGACTGCAGCGGCGCTGGGCTAGGCGGCGACCTAGACGGTTGTGTTTGTATATCTTGAAGGATTAAAGAGAGAATTCTCTTTGTCTCAATAAAACACAAAAATTTACGGCAGAAAGTCTATGAAAACCATAGCAGTACCAAATATGTTTTTAACTTTCAATACACAGTTTATGTATATTTCACGTAATAATTGATATTGTAGAAGTTGATATTTTTTCCTATATACGTGGTCACATTTTACAAAGTTTGCTTTCGACCAAAAAACTAATATCCAAAGAAATTTGAAAAAAAAGCGAGTAATTCTTTGTCGCAACAATTGATCGTGTTATTTATGTGTTACCGCATCCAAACATCCTAGCTTGACAGGGTGATTCGATGAGAGGGCGTGATGTCTCTAGGCCTAGGGGTACAATCATGAAGCCAAATGACGGTCATGCATGCCAAGGAAACAAAATGCCTTGTTGACATCATCAACAGTAGTGGATACACCCATTTACCATGGTCGTGTTTTCTCGCTCATGCGTGTCGGGACAAAATAAGCTACAAGGTGGTGGAAATACATATATTTACACAAATTTTTAATTATTTTTTACACATTTTAAGCTTGTATTGTCACAAAATTATTTAGTTAAATGACTACACAGCCAAAGCGTGGCTCCACCACGTGGCAATGCTTTCTTTATACACAAGTTCATATTCAATAGTGTAAGTGCCGAAGTAGCACTTAGTTTTGGAGTCAGCTTAATCGTGCGTGATCAATTCATGCTTAAAATCCGCTGCGCTCATACGAAGTAGAGTCATTATATTTGCAGATTCCCGTTGGACATTTGGACAGTCTACTATCAATCCTGTCCCACTCGCAATAACCAAGGGAGGATAATTCCCGATCGAGCGCACCATTTTAGCGATCCCTCTAACCAGTAATGGCGCGTTTAGCTGTTGCCTGCATCGAAATCGTGGCTTACTGCGCTAGTGAGATGTGTTCTCCTGCACGTCGTGAACGGGCCATGAGTCATGAAAGCCGTATCATTTGGTAGACTGTGAGGCCTTTTGCGCGTCGGAGAAGGAACTCAGACCCTATCTTTTGGTTGCCCATTTACAATACTTTCTTCCTGCTCGTGCAGTCGTGCAGTCCACAGCCTGTTTGGTTGCAGATAGCTCAGTTATGTGGTAACCTCTTCACTTAGAGTGGTGAGGTTACCCAATATTGAATAATAGCACACATCAGATTCAATTCATCACAAAAGGTGCTGGTACAGCAATTACTTAGTGAGTGATGCATCACGAACAAATCAACTACTTCGTGATGCATCACAGGTTCATCACGAGGGGTTAGTATATACCACCTCGAACAAGTTTATCATTACAGACCGGGGATCAGGTTGTAGCAAGTCCTAGCTAATGGAGGGATACAAGATCACCTCCCAAAATCAGCGGATCATGATGAAGGAAGCAGAAACACTAAGCAGGAAACTGGTTGCGGAGCCAGGTCCTAAGCTAGCTCCTCCTCTCCGGTGGCTGCAGCTTACGGTAGACAACATACTTTGCTTCATTGTCTGCAATGAAGTTGATAGCCCTAACCAGCAAGTTAGACTGGAACAGCCGCGCCTTGCACACAAATCGGGGAGTGAAGATCGTCTTCATCTCAACGTAGTTCGTGATCGAGGTGCCGACGTACTGACGGTGCTTCGGGTAACGCTGCAATCCACAAGGAACAACTGTTAGTGTGGATGATATTCACATATATATACATTCAGATCTATGCAGGAACTCAATGAGGCTTCGTACCTGGATGTACTCGTTCGCCGTTCCTTCATCACCGCTGTAGAATCAGCAATCATCTTCGCTCCAGTCCAGAATGCGATTGGATTTCATCTTCATAATGACGCTCCACTTCGTCCTCCAGTTTCTGATGTGGTTGTACAGCTGAAGAGTGGTGACATGTACGCCGACGAATACAAGAACATCCGCGGCTACCTTCTTCATCTGCTGCTCCTTGAATCCCATGTTGAAGCAGACGCCGCTATGGACGAGCTGAACCAACCGGTTCAGCACAAACTCGGATAGCTCATGTTTCCAAGCCATGGCTGTTTTTCTTGCAATCAGACATGCCTGAGCATTCACAGTAGGCATAGACAGATCAGGGGAGCCCAAAGGTATGATCGCCTACATGACAAACATTAGCAGATCAAAGAACTAGCAGTCTAGCACTACCACATGGACATTCTTAAGAATTAGCAGATCAATGAACTATCACTACCACATCAATGAACAGTGAGATAAGTAAGAGCGACCTTACAGTCAAAGGAGCCACACGCAGCACCGAGGTCGGGGAAGCAGGGGACCCTAGCGAAGATGCAGGCAGCACCACCGTCCCAGTGGAAGAGTCAATGGCGAGAACGGTCCCCGTCGTAGAGTTGGGTGGAACCTGGAAAACCTCCACAACCTCCACCGACGACGAAGGAATGTCCTACAATGGATTCTTTCAGACCCCGGTTGTATACCCAAAAGATCTAGATCTAAGGCTAGGGTTTGCAGAAGCTTACCACAACGAAGTCATCAACGCAGAGGAAGAAGATGACCATCCGCGGCCAGTAGTCGCCGCCACAACCGTCGTCGCCGCCGCAAGCCTCGCCGACCGTGCGGGTGAGGTAGAGTCGGCCATGTCGCTAGATCGGGAACGGTGGATAAGCTCGAAATTGGGGGAAATGGGGGATTGGATTTGCCGGTGAGAGAGCCGCCCCTATATATGGTCGCGAAAATGCAAGCGCGGTGACCGAATTCAACCCGCCGAGATTACGCCGTCCCGCGCGAGCTCCCGCCATCTCCCGCGGTGGCTCTGCAAGGACGGCGCGTTCTCCACTTCTGTGAAAACAGGAGTGAAACGGCTGAACCGGGCGTTGCTTCAGGGCATAGCCAGAGTGGTTTGAGAAACGATTCGTGCAAAAACACGGCATCGACCAGGTAACCAAACAAGACGAAAAAAGCTAGATAGGAGCCAAGGAATATACATGCTACCAAAAGCGCTCATAGCTTTTCCCAAGACGTACCAAGCGAATGTATATCCGGCGGAACGGCGGTGAGACGACGACACGCACGCGCTTGTCCTCGGCTCTGCGGGACGGAGAACGGGGGGTCGGCTTGGTTCCGCGCACAGCTGCAGGGCGAAAGGGAGGACGTGCGTATGAGCGGAAACGGCAATCGTGTAGTTCACGATCGACACGGCCACCACTTGTCACGTGGAGCACTCCTGGCGCCGACGCGTAGCTCTCCTCTTGCACGACTGATCTGAGGCTGGGTAGGTAGCCGGCCAGCTGCGCCGCCGTACCGTCCTCGTGGAGATACTCGGATCACCCTGCGAACATGCACTCCAATAAGGCAATACAATCACTCTCGCCTCTCGATATGATAATAAGTGTCGGGGGACGGTGACAGGGGTTCTAGTAGCTTCTTAGGGTTCGATGAAAGATTCTTTCCGGTGCAGAAATTTAGTTTAGAGCACCCCACGGGCCACGGTCTTTATAGTCCAACTTCTTTTTTACCTTCTAATTAACTTCCAGAGAAAAAAAAAACTTCCAGAGAAGCTAGCTTCCGAAAAACTAAGAAGAAGCTCATGGAAGCCCGGTCCCTTTTATTTGGGGTTATAGAAATTTGGCTTGTGAGACGAGGCGGCTCCATGTGAGACTTGTTAGGCTGCTGAGTTTCGCACCGCTCCTGACCCCCCCGCTCCGCTCCCGTGCGGCTGAGCCGGGCCGCACCGGAGCGCCCCAGATCCGGCCGGCCGCAAGCTCCCCCGTCTCCCCTGCCCTCGCCGCCACCTGTGGCCGTCGTCGGGGAAAGCCCTGGCGGCGCGGTGGCGGCGGGGCGCCCTCCTACGCGCGGGATCTGGGCGGCCCGGCTTCGGCGCCCTTTTCCGACGATTGCGGCTCGGGGGCTGGCCGGATGGCGGCGGCACGAGGCGGCGCGGCTGCTGCGTGTGGTGGCTCCTCCGGCGGCCTCCTCCGTAGAGGGTGGTGGGGGCTCTCGGGCGGCGGCCTGCAGTGGGTGTTGGCAGTGGCGGCCGGCGTGGCTGCGTCGGGCGGCGCGTCGGGCGGGTCTGGAGGTGCTGCTGCCTTCGTGCAGTGCTCCTGCCAGCATGGTGCTGGCGGAGCCGTCGTCTCCGATGATGTTTGCCTCCACGTGGTGTGGTGGTGCTGGATCGGGTCGTCGAGCTCTCCATTTCTGGTGGTCGGTGGAGTGGCTGCGAGAGTCGCCTCCTCCTTACCTTGCTATCAGCCTGCAGCGGGTTGCCGCTGGGGCTGGCGGGCACCGTGGTTTCGCAGTGGCGGCCATGGTGGTGACGCGCTTCCCACCCGGGGGGCCATCGTGGCTCGGTGTGGAGCCCCTCTGTCTTGCCATCAGTGGCGGAGGACGCTGCTTCCGTCCGCTCTGGTGTGCCCCATGGTGATGCAGATGGCGGCCATGGGTGCGGTCTCCTCTCCGATGCGAGGTGAGCCGTGGCAGTGGTGGTGGTGGCGTCTTCTTGCCGGTTGTTAGGCTCTAGTGTCGGGTCCTTGGTGGGGTTTTTCGGCGCGCGGCGGGTGCTCCATGCGAGTGTAATCTATGGGTGTCTCTGCCTTTTGATGCCCTTCGACTTCAGCCGGTGGCACACAGGCGTCGTGGCGTCGTCTCGGCCGCGCGCAACCTTTCGGCCACACCCTCGACACAGGTGGTGTCGGTGCGTTGTGTGGTCTCGGATGCGCGCTGCCCTTCGATTACGTCGATGGTGCAGTGTCGGTGCTGGGTCTCGGCGGACCAAGGCCGTTCGACTACTCCGGCGAGTCCTCTGTTATAAAAGCGACAAGCAAATAACGAAGAACGAAACAAGAACACACGCAGGGGACACAAGATTTAACGTGGAAAACCCCTTCCAACACAGAAGGGGAAAAAACCACGGGCGCCAGCCAGCAAAACTTCACTATATCGGGAGGTGTTTACAAACGCCGTGGGTTATCTTATAATCTGATTAACCCTAGCCGGCGGCTTACAAGATGTATATATAGGCGGTGCCAACGATCCGTACCGGGCCTCGCTCCGCTCGTCAGAAGTTAGCCTCCCTTTAGTATATGAATTTGGATCACAATACAACAAACTCCACCTTGAGACAAATTCCATCTTGTAGCATGAACTTCAACAATCTCCCGAACGAGACAAAGGAAAAACACTTGCCGGCGCCAACAGGCACTTGGGCTAAACAAGTTATACCAACCAAGCTCGAGCAAAGCTCAAACTTGGAAACAGGAACCGGCTTTGTCATCATATCAGCAGGATTATCATGAGTACTTATCTTGCATACCTTCAGTTTACCTTTAGCAACAATGTCGCGAATATAATGGTACTTGATGTCAATGTGCTTTGTCCTCTCATGGAACATTTGATCTTTAGTAAGGTATATTGCACTATGACTGTCAGAAAACAAGTTAATGCAAGAATCATCTCCACAAAGCTCAGCATACAAACCTTCAACCAAACAGACTCTCTCACGACTTCATTAATTGCTATATATTCTGCTTCGGTTGTAGATTGGGCGACAACGATTGTAACGTTGCCTTCCAACTCACAAGCACATCCACCAACGAGTGAACACATAACCCGTGAGGGATCTTCTCTTATCCAAATCGGCAGCAAAATCTGAATCCACATAGCCTACGAGTCCCTCACCGGTCTTGCCAAACTTCAAGCAAGCTTTGGATGTGCCACGAAGGTACCCGAAAATCCACCGAACAGCTCTCCAATGTTCTTTACCGGGGTCGACAAGATATCGACCGACCAAACTCATAGCATAGGATAAATCGGGACGAGAACAAACCATGGCATACATCAAAGATCCAACAGCACTAGAATATGGAACTCGAGACATGTACTCAATATCTTCATCAGTACTAGGACATTGCAATGCTGACAATTTAAAGTGAGAAGCAATTGGTGTACTAACAGACTTTGCATCATGCATATTAAAACGATGAAGAACTTTCTGAATGTAATTTTGCCGACTAAGAAATAACACACTAGATTTTCTCGTCTCTTGTAATTTCCATACCTAGTATTTTCTTAGCAGCACCAAGATCCTTCATCTCAAACTCACTACTTAATTGTGCTTTCAAAATAGTGATCTCTTTCTTGCTCTTGGCAGCAATCAACATATCATCAACATATAACAGCAAGTATATTGGTGATCCATTAACAAACTTGATATAGACACAACTATCATACTTTGATCTCTTAAACTCATGTGCAAGCATAAATGAATCAAACCTTTTATACCACTGTCTTGGAGACTGTTTCAGACCATAAAGGGACCTCTTCAACTTGCAAACAAGATCCTCCTTACCAGGTACCGCAAAACCTTCAGGCTGGTCCATGTATATCTCCTCCTCAAGCTCACCATGCAGAAAAGCAGTCTTTACATCTAGCTGCTCAAGCTCAAGATCACGCATAGCCACAATACCAAAGAATGCACGAATGGAACTATGCTTCACAACCGGAGAGAATACATCATTATAATCAATACCCGGAATTTGGCTGAAACCTTTTGCTACTAACCTTGCCTTATACCTCGGAGGCTCATTAGGAGACAAACCTTCCTTTCTTTTAAATATCCACTTACAGCGGACAGCCTTCTTTTGTTTAGGCAAGGGCACAACATCCCATGTGCCATTCTTGTCAAGCGATTGCATCTCCTCTTGCATAGCGAAATCCACTTCACGCGGTCAACGGATGCAACGGCCTCGGTATATGTAGCAGGTTCAGTACCATGCTCCACCTGTTCAAGCACAACTCAAAGCATGAGCAACAAGATTACATTCTTCAATTAAACGAGGACGTGGACCTTTGTTACGCCTCGGTCTATCAGCAGCAATGGAACTATTTGTTTGCTGCAAAACAGGTGGTGAATGCTGAACAACAGTGTTATCATTTTCAGCAACATCATTTTCTTTCTCCTCCACGTGCTCCACCTGCACACTAATCCTCTGTTGTTCATCATCAGAATTATCAGAAAAATCAACAGGCATCGGTAACATCCGTAGATGAACTCTTATAAAACATGACAGCCTCATTAAAGACTACATTCCTGCTATGCAAAACTTTCTTTGTTTCAGGATTCCATAACTTATATGCCTTAACTCCCGAACCATAACCAAGAAACACACACTTAACAGCCCCGGGCTCTAGCTTTCCATTATCAACATGAGCATAAGCGAGTGCAACCGAAAACTCTCAACTCGTGAATAATCGGCAGGTGAACTGGACCATACCTCCATAGGAGTTTTCTTATCAAGCGGAATACAAGGTGACCTGTTTATCAAGTAACAGGCGGTGGAGGCTGCTTCAGCCCAGAAACGTCTATGCATACCAGCATTGGATAACATGCAGCGAGCCTTGGAGATGATGGTTCTGTTCATCCTCTCCGCCACACCATTCTGCTGAGGAGTATATGGGATGGTGTGGTGCCTGACAATGCCTTCATCGCTGCAATAATCATTGAAAACGAGTAGAACAAAACTCCATGCCATTGTCGATACGAAGCAATTTAACTTTCTTTCTCGTTTGCTTCTCTACCATAACTTTCCACTTTCTAAAAGCATCAAACACATCAGATTTATGTTTCGGAAAGAAAGGCCACACTTTTCCGGAGTAATCATCTATGATAGTAAGCATGTAATTTGCACCACCAAGAGAAGTCTTGCGGGAAGGTCCCCACACATCAGCATGCACATAATCTAAAATCCCTTTGGTGGTATGAACGGAAGCATTGAATTTAACTCTTTTATGCTTACCAAAAATGCAAGGTGCTCACGAACTCAAACTTACTCAAATTGCAGCCATCTAGCAGGTCTCTCCGTGCAATTCTCGCCATGCCATGTTCACTCATATGTCCAAGACGCATATGCCACGTGATTAGTTTTACCAGGTTCATCGGGAATAACAGCGAAGAGCAATACCGGACAAAGTGCTACCTCTAAGAACATATAACTTTGCAGAATTCATATCACCTATCATGTGAACGAGAGAACCTTTTGATACCTTCGAACTCCGCGAGAACCGGAGTGTTTGTACCCATCAACATCAAGGGTACCGAGAGAGATCAGATTTCGGCCATACCAGGTATGTGTCGCACATCCGTCGAGTGCGTGTCATGCCATCATGCATCTTGATCCGAACGGAGCCAATGCCCACGATCTCACGTGGGTTGTTATCTCCCATACGCACAACATCTCCACTCGCACAAACTCATAAGAACTGAACCGGTCTTTGTTACGACAAATATGAAACGAACATGCGGAATCAAGGATCCACTCATCATTACCGAAACACAACCAAGCAAACACAACTAGGCAATCGCCATCGAATTATCACTCGGAAACAACGAGCAGCCTTACCATCACCCTCGGATTTGTTTTTCGGTTGGTAAGTGCCGTTTCTTTTCTCTTTGTTCCGCAACTTCCAACAATCATCAATATTGTGGCTAGTTTTCTTACAATACTTGCAGAACTTACCATCACGTCCCTTGGACTTTGAGCGACCTCTCGTCGGTCTTGCTCTTATCTCCGATGTAGTTGTTGTTTCGTTCTCGGTCCTGCCACGGACCCGTAGTGCTTCTGCCTTAGATGACGAACCCTCTCGCCCGCACCATAGATTTCATCTTTTCCCTCTGGCTGGAGGGCCTCATAAACTTCGGCAAGGGTTAGTTCATCACGATCGTATAACAAGGTGTCTCGAAAATTCGCAAAAGAATTAGGCAACGAGACTAACAAGTATAAGAGCTAGATCCTCATCATCATACTTTACCTCCATGGATAGCAAATCGAAACGATCTCTTTAAAGATCGATAGGTGATTCATCATTGACGCACCTTCTTGCAGCTTGTGCGAGAACAACTTCATCTTCACGTGCATCTTACTCGGTTAGATCTTTGGACATGCGGATCGATTCCGAGTTTCAACCACAGCCGCACTGCGGATTTCTCACCAAGCACTTCCGCAAGATATTGTTGGATAGATGAAGCTGAATTAAAGAAAAGGCCTTACGATCTTTCCTCTTTTCATCGTCGGTCCAGGTCTTGGCATCTTTCTTGCCAAATCCATCAAGAGCTTCATCCAGATCGGAAGATTGGGTAAGGATCGCCCTCATCTTCACTTGCCACGGAGAAAATCTCGTGGTGTAATCCAGACTGCGGTAGATCGAACTTCAAAGAAGACATGTCGCAAAACCCTAGATTGAAACACGGGCTCTGGTACCACTTGTTATAAAAGCGACAAGCAAATAACGAAGAACGAAACAAGAACACACGCAGGGGACACAAGATTTAACGTGGAAAACCCCTTCCAACACGAAGGGGAAAAACCACGGGCGCCGACCGAGCAAAACTTCACTATATCGGGAGGTGTTTACAAACGCCGTGGGTTATCTTATAATCTGATTAACCCTAGCCGGCGGCTTACAAGATGTATATATAGGCGGTGCCAACGATCCGTACCATACCCTCCCTTTAGTATATGAATTTGGATCACAATACAACATCCTCGAGCTGGGTTGTCCTTCCTTCGTGTCCTTGGGGCTCTTCCTCGTGATTGTTGTGCCTAGGTCGCGATGAGATTTCTCATCGGCCAACCGTCCCCTAGATTGAGGGGTGGCCACTTTGTTTTTCTCTCCTTAGTCTTGTTGTTGGTGGTGTGCGTTTTTTCCTTTATTCTTCTCCTTTGTAACCTCCGTGTACTCTGGTTCATTTGAACCCATCTTGTAGAGGCTGAAAAGCTTCATAGGCAACTTGACTGAATATATGTTCAGGCTGGCTCACGCCCGCCGTAGTTACAGTAAAAAAAAAGAAATTTGGCTTGTTTGACGTGTTCAGTTGTGAAATTTTTGTACCGCTCCTAAATTTTTTTATGTGATCAAAATAATTGGTAATACCATACATATGCTAGTACATAATGAGACATAAATGAATAAACGCGACTATAAATGGTCAGATGAGATGACACCATAGGTTGTATAATTCATTACATGACAATTGTCGATGAGACTCCACCGACATAAGCTGCGCCATCCTTGTGGATATATCAGCCTCGCTCCATCTTGTCGAAATGACCATCATATAGATTACTATCACGAATGAAGTTATGCAAACACATGCATGGGTGATGATATTTGTTTGCTTCTCTTGTTCGGGGTAAAATGGTATAGAAAGCATAATGCGACACTTCATCTTTGGAACGTCAAATACTCTTTCAATGACATTTCTTAGAGATGAATGAAGACGGTTGAATTTCTAGTGCATGTTCTGTGGAGGCGCACCTTGGAATTCTGAAACATGGTAGTGTTTCTCTTTGAATGGGGTGAGATAACCAGTTTTATTGGGATATCCACAGTTGACATGATAGTATTTTCCTACGAGTAGCAAAAATATGAAGACATAACCGTAACATTTATGAGCACATATTTTGTGTATATACTACATACGAAAAATGATTACCACTAGGAGGATGTTGATAATTGGCGAAACTAGACCGAGCATCCGTCCATACATGTGTATCATGAGCAAATCGAGGCAATCGAGGAACCTCAAATGTGAATCTTAAGTCAAAATTGCATACTGCAAGAACATTCTGACTTGTATAACCTTTCCTATTAGTGTATTTTATCTTGTCCTTCTTAGCAACTAAGATAGGAGTATGTGTTCTATCAATTGCCCCAATGACATCTTTGAAATGTGGCTGAAATCTTAGTTGTCTAAGTTTATCATGAACTTCGATGAAAGTAGCATCATGGGGTCTAATGTAATCACATGCCATACGGTTTACACACTCTAGCACCTCATGAAACTTCTTGCCAACCATAGAAACACTACGGCTCAAAATGATCTGTGGCTTGACTATTGGACTCACTTGCCCCCAACATCCAAAAAAGAGAGCTAATGATTCTATACTAGACATATGAGAACTTGACTGTAGACCATCTTTAGCAACAAGAGTTTCATGTAACATTCTGAAAACTGACCTCCTCATCCTAAAAATTTCGTAGAATTTCTTTGGATCCTTCATTCTCTTCTCAATTCATAGACTAGCCCTACAGACCAACATAAGTCTTTCCTATGCATTTTATCCTCACTTGTGTACAACTGAGAAGACTTCTGGTTGGTCACCGATCCTCAAATCGCTCCAGGCAAAACACGCTTAACCTCAGAGCTTTGAAGATGAGCTTCCGGAAAAGAAGTTGTAACTTGTTGGTATGAGTATCCTATCAATCCAATTGGGCCCTAGGCCAGGATGTCACACTCATCCCCCTTAGAAGATCGACGCCCTCGTCGGAACTTCCCCTCTTGGCACACGTACATGCGTCCAATGCCGACACATGTGCCACGACCGGCCACATGTCCACGCCCCTGACCCGCACACACCCATGTTACCGTGAAGGTCGGCTCTGTACCAAATGTAACACCTTGACCATCTCCCAGACGGACATGTTACCCCTGGCAGCTCTCTAGGATTTTTGTACTGTCCCCACAGACCAACACTAGTATTTTCTGCACACTTTATCATCACTCGTACGCAATCAGGAAGGACTTCCTAGTCGGTCATCCATCCTCAAATCGCTCCAGGCCAAGCATGCTTAACTTCGGAGTTCTTTGGAGATGAACTTACGGAAAAAAGAAGTTGCAACTTGTTGGTATGAGTATCCTATCAATCCAATTAAGCTCCGAACCAGGATGTCAAAAGTGTAATCTTTTTGAGTGTATCCCACCCATTTTTCATTTGCTTCCTATCATAATTTCTCTTCGTGCGGTTGTTGAAGTTTGTTACCAAATTGTTGTAACCATTGGCATTCAAAACATGAATCGGACAATTACTTTTATTCACTTGTTTGATGCACACGTCAAGAAAAACACGATGAGCAACCGCATCCCAATTTGCTTTCCATGTTTCAGCTTTTCAATCTAGTCACAAAATTGTACTATCCATGTGTGGGAATTACAAGCAGAACAACACACTGTAATTGTACTATTTAACATACACTGAAAATGAAATTGGAATCGAACTTTTTAGTAGCAGAACATTCGGAATAACTAGCAAAAAAGGATAATTTTAATCATGTTCTATCAATGAACTTGTATCAATTACTAACAATCAACTAACACCAAAATTAAATTGAACTCAACATCACATATCGCTGAAATTTAATGAACAGAACCAGAAATTTGAATGAACGCTACCTGCGGCTGGGAGGAAGACATGGGATGGAGGAGCTCGATCTCGAGGTTGTCGGTGTGTGTGTGTGGATGGATGAGGTCGCATTCGGCAGTTTTCCTGCACATTCGGCGGCAGGCGGCGGGGTGGCGGGCGAGGTGGTGGGTTCAGCGGCGGCGATCGAAACCCTAGCTGGGGTTCGACTTCATTAGGATGCGAGGCAAGCATGTCTGGGCGAAACGTTTTTTTTTCACTTCTCCAACCATTCCAATGTGATGGCGTTCCTCTATAAATACAACCAATGAGAGGGGCAGGTGTGGTTACCAGTTCATTTCAGGAGAAGGTTGGTAAAAAGTCTTTTTTTCTTTTCAAGTTGAAACCGTGGTGTTTCTTTTGGAGGGCAAGTTGCAACTTAACTAGGGGATATTCACTTTGGCTCATAGGAGCATTTGCTCCCATTATGTGAATCAACATTTCGAAGTGTCAAAAAATTCTAAAATAAAATTTTACATGTACATCTACACATTTTATGTTCGTACACAAGTTTTCAAAAAAAACAAAAAAAAATTGTAGCTCCTGTAAAAAAGACAAATTTTGATGCTATAACATGACTACGTACAGGACATTTTTTTATCTTTTTTGTACACGTCACGTAAAATGTTGTTTCTCCACGAAAACTTGTGCACTAACATAAAATGTCATGATGTACACCAAAAAAATTATGTCAGAATTTTTTGCCATTTTTAAAATTATTTTTTAATTATTTTGTATAATAGGAGCATTTGCTCCTATGAGCCAAAACGCCTCCTCCCTTAACTAGCCAGTTGCAAGTTGCGACTTCACCGGTTGCTTGGACCGGCCCATGGTGACGCGCGGACCGAGCTAACTTCCGGCCCGACAGTTACGAGCCTCTCCATAGTGACGAGACGAGCTGGTCCCTCGCCGGTCCGGTCCACAGTTTTTGTTCAGACATAAATCTTCCTCACCGGCGGACGAGGGCAACGCGGTCGGGCGGGCGGGCGGGCGAGACGAAGCTAAGCAAGCAAATTCCCCCCTACCCCGACCCCCGCAAACCCTAGTCGCTCCTACCAACCCCCACAACCCGCCGGATTTCTCCTGGTAATTCTCGTCCCCAGACCAGCGATCCCCGCGTCCTCCTACGCGCCGCGCCGTGGTATTTTTCTGATTTTTCCGGGGGTGTTGTTCGGGCTCGGATCGATGCGAGGGGCCGTCAGAAGGATGAAACCGTGCTCGGATTTTTACGGGATTTTGGGGCAGATAAAGGAATTTTGGGGATTTTTTTTCGGACTCGTAGGGCTAGGGATTAGGGCAGTTGGGGAAAGCCGAGGAAAGGCTCCATTTCTGACAGCCTTTTGTTGGAAATGGTGCCCCGGGGGGCGTTCGGGCCTAGACACGCCTTTTGGCTAGGTTTGATCGAGGATTTAGGGCTTCCTTGTTGATTGGGGCCGATTCGATCAAGGGAGAGCATGAAAACATGTGATTTCTAGACGGTTTACATCCCCATGTACTGTATTTTTGTTCAATTATGGATATATATGTGCTGATTTATGAGGAAAAGGGTTCTGAGAGGCGGCGGTGGTAAAGTTGCCCCTTCTGGTCTACAATCTAGCCTGTCTTCGCGGCTTTGAACCGTTATGCTGTGGTAGATTGGTGGGGCTGGGCCTTTTCAGAAATTATATGACATCTCCTTAATTATTATTCATTAAAAACAGCTGGGATTCTGTCTGTATTTGATCCCTGATTTTTTTGAAACATACTTACAGGGGGTTCTATTGGCTTTGCTCAAGCCTCTAGCTTCCACTGCAACAGCATGAGCTCCCTTGGTTTCGCAAGGAGGATACCGAAGAGGCGGCGGACTACCAAGACGCCACCGCAGCAGCAAGTGGAGCGACAACTTCTGGACCTGAACTCATTTCCAGCTTTTGAAGGAGCTGGTAATGGGGGTTCACTATCCATCCAGGAGCCTGCCTCACACAGCGGCACCTCTGGTACGGTGGTTGCCGAGACCTCACAGCTCTTAGTGCCACCTGCTGCTGCAGAGTCAAACATTGGCATGAATAGTTTCGCCATCGATGTGGAAGTGATCGATGATGATGTTCTGATTTATTCTTCAAGACCACTTCCTCAAGTATGCTCCACATGCTTGCTTCTAGCTTATGTTTTGCACTTGCCGATTTCATTTACTTTGTGATTGTATGAGAAGAAGGTCAGCTAATGCTATTTCTGTCTACTTTATGTCTCAGGCTAGGCAACAATCAGCCAGAGAGAGGCCTGTCACTGTGATAATAGATGATGATTCTGAAACTCCTGCTGGACCAACAGGTATCTCACAAATTGTTCGGCCCATACTGTTACATTTGGATGTAAATGTGTATGCATATTTTGATATGAAATTGATTCATACTATCACGATATCGTCATGCAGCTTTTGATACATGTTGATGCATAGGCGGCGCATGTTTTCATTTGTTCTTAGATGGATTCATGTCTCAACCTTGTGTGACCCGTGAGTTGTAATGGATGTTGGAACGTTAATAAGTTATTAATATGCATCAGCCGATGCAGAGGCCACGGGATGTCCCTGTTTCAAAAAAAAAATGCAGCTTTTGTTTATCTCATATGAGGTTATCATGATAAATTTGCAAGTCACCAGAATTCGAATGTTTACTGTGCAAAGTAGTGTCCATCATCTCCTGTGGGAAATGAATGATTGTGCTTGGTACAATGTGTCATCTCATATGTTTACTCGTGAAGCCTATATTTAGAGTATCAGCCAACATGGAGGTAGGATCTTGCAATATGCCAGTATATTCCATATCTAGGGTAGTTTTCATCTGCCTTTAAGGCAGACTTTAGTAATGAGATTGTATTTTACAAACATCTAAGCGGTTGGTCTAAGATTTTACACCTAAGTGAGACAGCTTCTAGCTGTATAACAATTTGCCCTGGGTACCATTAAAAAAGGCCCTCGCTAACTATAACGTAGTTACTCCATTGCGGTGCAATTTTGAAGGCTCAAGTTTTAATTGTGCCCAACAGCAAAAACTAACTAGGTAACATGGGAAATATTTCCACGTACATTCAGTTTGCAACATAGCACAGCTCCATAATAAAGAAAAACTCAAGTCTTCACATGAGCTCTCTATCTGAGTAAGACTTGAGACCTGACATACACAAGCTTGTATGTTAGAACATAATTTCGGGCCATCTTAGGCCGAGAAAAGGCCCTGGACGCCGGCTCCACCTGCTACGGCGGTGCAATCGGTGACCTAACACGCACTGGGCCTTTCATGTGAGAACCAGGGCTCGAGCCGTGGTAAGTACCCTCATGGTATTCACCGTTCGGACACGCGCTTGATCATAGATAACAAACAAAGAAACAAATCACACAATTAATATTATTTTAGGGCAAGTAGACCCTCCGTTCTGATTTAGTTTACATTCTGAGAAATGAGACAATAGTATTGCATTTATTAATACTACTTAGATGTGTAAACAACCAATCCAAGCTACATTGAAAACAACAACATCTATAAAGGAAAAATCATTTCGTTTTCAGTGTTGTTGTTGATGTAGAGTATTTCAGACAAATTTGGGGCTAGAATGTAGACTATTTCGAACGGAGGAAGTATGTACTATGTAGAGAAAGCAATGATGACTTCAAGTTTATGCTGGGAAAACGATCTTGTTTTGGAAAGAATTGGACCCCACCAAGATCACTGGGACTCCTGTTGTATAGAAATTGTCAAAACTACGTCCCAGTTTTATCCAAGCCATAGCTTTGCAACAGAAGACGTGCTTGTTTCTGTCTTGTTACGGAAACTGCTTATAATTTACTAGCTTTGAATGAGGGCAAGAGAAATAATCTAAACTTGGTGAACATGGTCTTCAATCCTAGGCCACCAAAACATGCATATCTTAGCACTAAGATGTGTTCTACTCTTGTTTCAATGGTATTGCCCGATAAATTCATAATCATATAAAAATACTTTATCAATGCAATTTCGACTACCACCAACCTACGGACATTTGCCTACTTTTGCTAAGACTCATGGAGATTTATTTCCCTGGTGGTCATCACATCCATGGCCAGTCCTGAGATTTCGGGGGCCGGGGCGAAAGTAGAAAATAGGACCTATAACCATCAAAATAGTTATTTATAGATGTAGGCATGTAATGTTATCAATGAACACAAAAGCAATACTGATATCAACTACTCCCTCTGATCCATAATAAGTGTTGTGGGTTTATTTCAAATTTAAGTAAAAATGAACTAAAACCACGACACTTATTATGGATCGGATGGAGTAGTATATATTTATAGTATCTTAAATTTTTAGATGCAAGGTCACTTATGAGTATGGCAATACGAACCTTACGTATCATCACGTCGGCTCTGCCTATGTCCATGGCCATGGTGCGGTCTCCCATTGACCTAATCAGCATATAGCCCCCCCCCCCCCCCACTTAAATACTTAATCCCATCATGGATTCAACTTAACAGAAGGAAAAAAGGCCCACTCTAACCAAAGTGCGAAAGGGCAAATAAGAAAGGAAAAAGGAGCAGGTTCAGCCGCTAGAAAACAACGACCGTATCTCTTTGTCCTCGTCCATATACGAAAGAAAAGCTTTAAAACAGCTCTAATGGCACCGCCACAGCCACATAAGTTCCACCGCCGATGCGTATGCCTTGGCTAGTTTGGGTTTGGGGGCCCTTGGTTTCCCAAACTTGGCACTGCAACCCCCTATGCCTTAAGTTCGACTCCCCACGTTTTCACGTGTTCCTATACAGGTTCATGCTAGCCAAACTTGGGCAGTGCATACCCTATGTGTTAAGCTCGACTCCCCGCATCATCTGTTTTCATGTGTTTTTATTATTGCATCCCACATTCTATATATATGATAAGTATTATTGTATGTTAATCCCCTTTACAATAAAGATGAGTATAGCGCAGCTGGCTAGCAAGCATGCTGCTTTATGGACGTTACGCGTTCGACTTCACCATATCACATTAGGGGAAGAAATATTTTTCGCCTGTTTCCCCTTCTCTGGTTTACTTACCAGACTGACCGGGCCCAGCTGTTGGTTCCTTTTTTGTTAGATTGGTGGTTCTGTGATGTTTCTTAAGCAATGTTTATAGCGGACTTACTGCAAAAATTAATATTTTTTCAATTCCTTATAATTTAAGCTTCCTGATGCCCCCACCATCTGTATTATTGTGTTGATCATGCCCTTAACTTCTAGAGTATTCCACATCAACAGTCGGTTAGGATCAATATGAAAAGAGCTTGATAGAAAATTATTTACAATTTTTTTTTGCGAATAGTAAATTATGTACAATAATATGCATGGAAGCTAACATTCTTCTCTTTTTGCATGGTTTGAACTTGGCACTGCATTAAATCGATACAGAGTGTAAGGAATCCAATGTTCAATAAATTCTATTGAAATCTTTCCTCGTTTCGGCATATCCTCATAATTTGAGGCATGCCGCCGTGTTAGACAATTCTACTACTCATCTTCATGTTGAACGGCTGTGATATGGGATCATCTGACCTGTTGTACCATAAAAGGGCTCCAAGTATTATACTCCCTCCGTTCCATAAAAAGTGCCGATACGTAGTACAAAAGTTGTACTAACCTAGTACCAAATATCCGACACTTATTGTGGATCGGAGGGAGTACTTTTTTTTGCCATCATGGCAATCTTTATTAGCTCTAAGCATTATGCTGCCTGAAAGTCGTAACCTTGCTTCAGACTTAATGCTGAGTATTCCTTTTGTTTGCTTCAGACTTAATGCTGAGTATCAATTAGATATGGGATATGACAATGTTCAGTTTCACAGCATTTCCCAATAGTGATTTATGAACTTTTCCAAATTAAGATATACTAAAACTATTGCGTCTTAGATGCTGTAGACGGGTGTCTATTTTATTCATGTATTTCCTAGTTTGCCTTCTTTTCCATGTTTCCCATCTAATAACATGGTATGTACATCTTTTGTTCCAGGGGAAGGGCTTGATGAGCATGTGAACACATTATTGTCTCTGGGGATGAACCCTAGGCACAGTTGCTCGAGAGCACCGAACAGCCTTGTAATAAACATAGAAGACACACCTGAAACCAACATCTTGGTGAGAATCGTACACTGTACTTCACCAGTACCACGAATTATCTAGTAGTTATATCCGTTTTCTAAGGCTTTCTTGAACACTGTAGCCCAAGGCTGTGCAGGCTCTCCCTGAACCTGTGAGGGAGGTCCCAAGGGAGCCAAAGTTCAGCTGCCCAGTCTGCATGAATGAGCTGGTTGAACCATCGTCAACCATCTGTGGTCACATCTTCTGCCAGAAGTGCATCAGGGCTGCCATCCAGGCTAATAAGGGCCTTTTGTTGTGGCTTTTTTTGTTTTTTTGGATTTTGGAAGCCAAAACAAAGATCCTATTCTTTAGCTTCCAAAACCCAAAGCCAATAAGCACCTATTAGGTGCTTTTTTGGTTTTGCCAAACCAAAAGCCAAAAGCCACAACAAAGGGCCTAAGAAGTGCCCAACTGCCGGAGGAAGCTGCACATGAACAACTTCCACCGGGTGTACCTCCCAACGACAGATCATTAGACTGATCCAGCCATCCAGGGAGCATTAGAGCAGGGGTACCGGACCCTTTTTTGGTATCGGCAATTGTGGACTGTATCTGAACTATTCTTCACAGGGTTTATCATCGACACTCAGTTCGCCCCAACAATTTAACAAGTGCTTGAAACGTGGTAACAAATCTGCATCCTTGCTGGTAAAGGACCCATAGTCTTTTAAGTGAAAACCTGTGCTTGGTATTGTGAGCTTCATTAGCTAAGAAATACGGAGTATTTAACACATTTCCTTCTTGTTGGAGTATATTATATTGCGTGGGCACCTCTAGAGTATGGCTCTGCTCTGTGCCTGCAATGCCTTGTTAGATTTTAGCTTTATACGCTGTTGCCTAAATTTAGGCCCATTGAGACTAAAATCTTGTCACGTACAACTTCAAAGTCTTATACTCCTGTTGGGCTCAGAAATCAAGTTCTGTGGTCACCCTGGGCCAGTCACTGCCTAGGCAAGAATCTTCCTGGGCGTGATAAGCTGGGCATGCATTTAGGTTGTTTTTGGTTTACAACCAATGTCTACCTTGCCAAAATATTGGCTAGCCCACAAATTTTGGCTGTTGTTTGGATGGGTAGAGGATTTTGGCTCGTCCAGCCAACGATGCCGTGCCTGTGCTAGTCCTGGCCAAATCATTGGCCACTTGAGGGCGGTGGAAAATTGGTAGCTTTCACTAGGTCCAGTTCCAGTCCGTTCCTTCTTTCTTTTTCTTTGGCTAGCCAGTCAGTTGCTTCGATCGCTCAATAGATGAGCGTGCAACTCTGTCTGTACCATTTCTTTTCCTCTCCTGCAAAAGCGCAAGCTGCCGCCCAGCAGGCCTTCCGTGGCTTCGTGTCAAGTTTGAAAACTTCAAAAGAGTAACTGTAGTGCAACACTGGAGTGTGTGTACGATAGTACTGTATTTTGAATTGTAACACTTTCTGCTATTTTCAGTTTCTTAATAACTTTCTACGTATTTATAACCAATCCATCCAAGACAATCCCACACAAAAAATCGTTTTTCCACAAAATAGCTCCACAACTGGCGGATAATTCATATCTTTAGGCTTCTCCACAATGGGGGTTCTTTAGGTGTTGCTCTAGGTGTTGAACAGTGCTGGGCTGACATGTTGGTCAGTCCACTGCGCAGTGTATGGGCCGAACACCAGTTGGGGTTGTGTCTGGCGACCTTGTCACCTCTGGCGGCCAAGGTTCAGACAGTTTGGGTGTTTGAAGAGCCATCATATGTCATGCCACCTCTTCCTTCACTTCCACACTTATTCACGTGCTTCCTCAACATTGTCCCTTACTTCCGTCCTCTTCGGTTCAACCTAACAATGCAATGGCAAGGAGGTTCAAGTAGTATTTAGTCCAAGAGAATAGGAGATGGACACACATAAAGGAGAAGGAGAAGATTCACGTCTGAAGGCCATGTTGTCATGTCACAAGTTGGAGCGCTTGATATGGTAATGTCCAGGAAACCAACCATTTCACATCTCCCCATCCTCGGTTTAACTCTTCCCTATTTTTTGAAGAGTAAACTATCAAGTTAGGCTCGTGATTGAACCTATGCAAGAATCTTCTTGGGCTTACTTAGATAAGCATGTCATTTGGTACAATGCACGAATATCCTCAGAATGTGTTGTTCTTATGGAAAGAAAGACGCGTTAGAATGCACCAACCTAAATTCATTAACTACATTGCGATAAAGTAGTTGTTGCTCCGTAGATGTGAATGGATCATCTCATACCAACGAGACATCTCTCTCGTTTTCTTGCTCTTTTGTATCATCAGCTATTTAACATAGTTTTGTTTTGAGAGGACAGACGACATACCCGTGGTACATGCTTGAACAAGCACACCACATCTGTTTACTTACAATATGAAGTTCTTTAGCATGTTGAGCCATGAGACCTTGGTAGGCTTGAGTTTTGACTTTGTAAGAAAATGATTGACCGGTCAAAGTTTCGGTTACAAACACGCAATATTGAAACGTTTGTCACGTGCCGAAATTTCGAAAGATTTCTCTGGCTGGAATTAATTCTATCACACTCTTTTGGCCGAACGTAATTGTAGAAAATATGAAAGAGTAGACAATTATTAATGTCCTTAATTATCGTTTCCATCATCTGGCTATATAGTATCTGTGCGATATGCGTTTGGCATCACTTGGCGGCGCAGATGAATCAGGTGAGCTCCAGCGCCATTGGCGGGTCTGATGTGCCGCCACCACCAGAACAGAAACAGATGCTGGATGCGGTAGGCCTCACCATGGGGGTGGATACCGTGTTGGCGATGAGGCGCAGCATTAACCGAGACAGGATGTAAGCATTCATTACTTTTATTCGCTCCGATTGGGATGACTAGAATGTATACTATGTAGTTTATTCACTAACTAATTTAATGGCTAAGGGTTTTGATTGCATACCTGAAACAGTAGTGTTGTATACGAGGCCTTTGCGCAGAAATTATGAAACTTTTGTGATGTAATTGAACCTTCCCCGTTCTTGTCCTCTGCCGCAGATTTTGATCTGATACCTTGTTCTTGAAAATCACAGATCCGAGCATATAGAGAGTAAGAAATACTTGGCTAACTTGCAAGGGATGCTGCCAGACCTTGCGACACAGCTCGAGGAAATATTGTTTAAAGTTCATGGATGCAAGGTGTTGCTTTTTTTTTCCTTTTGTGATTCGATTTTCAAACAATCAAGTTAATCTCCAAGCAAAAAAATATACAGTATACTGTTTCACCATTTTAGTTACTGGTATTTATGTTTTTTGGGCAGAGGGAGTACTACAATATGGTGGAGCGACTGTTTGAGCCAGAATTGCAGCTTGCTATCCAGCTCTTGAGTGTCCAGAACCCACAAAATCAAGAACTGTCAAGGAATATCCAAACTTTCCCTGCAATAGGAACAGATTTTTGGGCACCTGGTAGTATCAAGGGCGAAAGTGGAAATCCTATGATGTATTCTGATGTGACATATAAGATGGGACTTGCTTCTTCATCTCTAACAGGCATGGTGCTTCCACAGAGTGCACATAATTTAACAAAAAATGCTGCTCATACCATATCCTTAGGCGCTTTCAAATATTCATCTATTGCACTTCAAAATTATGCTCCATATACTATTCGTTCTTACAGATTTATATATGATCCGCACATGTATATTTGTTTTCTTTTTCTAGTTTGTATTATAGACCATGTTTCCCATTTACTAAGTTGCTTGTGCTCCCTTCTTTCCAGGAAAACATCCCAAGGTGATGGAGGCGAAGGAGGTCCCAACGGAACTAAAGTTCAGCTGCCCAGTCTGCATGAACGAGCTGGTGGATGCGTCGTCCACCATATGCGGCCACATCTTCTGCGAGAACTGCATCAAGGCCTCTATCCAGGCTCAGAGAAAGTGCCCTACCTGCCGGAAGAAGCTGACCCTGCGCGGTTTCCACCGGCTCTACCTCCCGGCGACAAACTAGAGCCGCTGCGCCAATCTGAACTTTCTCCCCACCAGCATTTTGGGATTGTATCTGAATTAGTCTTCACAAGGTTATCGTTACCATTTAGTTTTTTCCCAAAAATTTGAGAACCATGTTTCCATGGCACTTGAGACGTCGTTAAAAATAAGTACCTGTAGCTGGTTAAGAATACAGATATCTCAAGACTGTTGTTGCCTTTTCCTTTGGCATGTCAAAGCCCGTGCCTGGTATTGTGAACTCCGTGTGCGATGAAATATTTGATATATATTTTTTCTGTTTCTTAGGGTATATGATGTTGTCTGCAAACTCCAGAATACAGATTTGTTCAGGTCACAGGTTTGAAGATTTGGTTATTTTCAAGGCTAACCCCGCTTTATTAATAATTATATGGAGATTCCTCCTAGCGATCGATGTAGGGTCCACTATCCACCGCTGGTATCGCTACTGCCGTTGCAGTGTCACTGGGAAAAGCCCAAATAGGGGAGGGTGGCGGCGGCAGCGTGGCTTTCCTCGACTCGGTGTGTGAGCTGTCCGGCATCAGTGGCTCAATGATGTGGCCTCCGCCACCGTTAACGGCTCACCTAGGCAGTGCGGGCCGGATCCTGGCTTTGGCTGTGCGCAGGTACTTCCTGGCAGCGGTTCAGACGCTCTAGTGAGGGCATGCTAGCGAGTATGGGTCCGGTGGTTCGGCTGGTAACGGTTGGTGCAAGTATGCCAGCGAAAGCTTATTTTGGCATTGGCTGGGACCGTCGACGACAACATCCACCTGGGAGTATCATCTTTGGAGTCGTATATCGACCAGAGGGTTCAGTGGATGGCTTTGGTAATGGGTACATATCTTTGCTTGCTCTCATGAGGTGGCCAAGGTGTGGAGCGGCGTGGCATCTACCACCACTAGTAGAAAATGGGTCTTTTTTTAGGGGCTGCAAGGAGCATTAGTTCGGGCCATGTTTTGAATTGGGACTATTGCTAAGAATAGTCTCGGTTCCAACGGCTAGGACACGCAGCTACCTCTAGGCCTGGTTAGATCGGGACCTTTAGTCCCGGTTGGTGATACCAACCGGGACTAAAGGAAATTCGGTGGGTGCAGCAGGCCGTGATCACCTTTAGTCCCGGTTATATATACCCCAGCCCTGCCCAGGGTTGTGAGCCACACTTAGTTTTTTTCCTTTTCAAGCACAAGAGGTGTATGTTGGTTTGCTTTCTCTTATTATGCACAAGACCTGTTCGATGAAATGGCTCAAAGCATGTTGCCACTTGGGTTCACATAAAACAAATATGATCTGAAGTGCCCGAGCCACACTTAAGGTTTCTCCTCCTTTTTTCCTTCTCGATCGAGGTTAACAACTTTATCCTTTCATCCGTTATTGATAAAATCCATGTGTCGATGTACATCGCTTCATTATTCATGATGTTCTGTAAAGGTTTTTGATGTACTTAATTGTATAATGCAGATGAGCCGACAATGGATGTACGTTGACCGACACAGTGACGAGTACATTGAGGGTCTGAAAAGTTTTCTCCGTATGGCCGTGGAAAACAAACGGGGAGGTTTTATGTGTTGTCTGTCAGAATAAGAAGGATTACTCTTCCTCGAACACCCTTCACATCCAACTACTTAAGTCTGTTTTCATGCCCAGCTATAATTGTTAGACCAAACATGGAGAAAGAAGGGTTATGGTGGAAGAAAATGGAGAAGAAGAAGAGGATGATGACACATATCATATGTTCCCTGAATACGGTGATACTGCAATGTGGAAGCAGAAGATCAGGAGACACCAGATGATCCCACTGATGATCTTGGTCGGGCCATTGCTGATGCAAAGAGAGATTGTGAAACTGAAAAGGAGAGGTTAAAGTTCGAGCAGATGTTAGAGGATCACAAGAAATTATTATACCCAACTTGCGAAGATGGCCAGAAGAAGCTGTACATGTTGGCTAGGACACCATCTTTGAATATATTGACTTACCAAGCGTACGAGATAAATGGAAATACATTTTACGCGATCGCAAGATAAAAAGTGCACCAACCAAAATAGTGGTGTCTGCATTGATGCAACAAACGACAATGGCCAAAAGGACACATATATATTATGGCTACATATAGGAGATATGGAAACTCGACTATGAACCTTCTTTTAAGGTCCCTTTGTTTTAGTGCAAATGGGTCAAGCTGACAGGAGGCGGGGTTCAGATAGACTAGCTGTACAGAATGACAACAGTGGATCTCAATAATTTTGGGTACAGAGACGAACCATTCGTTCTAGCCAAAGATGTGGCTCAGGTTTTCTATGTGAAGGACATGTATACCAAACCGAGTAAAAGGAAAAATAAGAAAATATATACATCATACGATGAGCCAAAGAGCCACATAGTTCTTTCAGGGAAAAAAACATCGTAGGAGTGGAGGACAAAACCATGGGCGGACACACAGGGTGGGCCGGGTGGGCAGTGGCCCACCCTAAAATCTGAGAATTGTTTTACTACCCCAAATAATTTTATGGTCCAGAGTCGTGAACTCCTTGCTCGTCACCTCCCCTTTCCCAGGTCGCCGCCTCCCTCGATCCCTGTCGCCTTGCCCGTCGCCGTCTCCCACTCTCCCAGGACGCCTCCTTGGCTTGGCCAGCCCCCCACCGGAACCGGCCCACCCAACCTCCCTCCACTCCCACCGTGACGCCGCCCCGCTGGCCTATGGAGATCCAACAGACGGCCCTTCGCCGCTTCGGCTCGGACGATGACTGCCTCGCTGATCGCTGCACCTTTTCCGCCCAGTGATACGCGTACATCACGCGTCCGTTGGGAACCCCAAGAGGAAGGTGTGATGCGTACAACGGCAAGTTTTCCCTCAGTAAGAAACCAAGGTTTATCGAACCAAGAGGGAGCCAAGAAGCACGTTGAAGGTTGATGGCGGCGGGATGTAGTGCGGCGCAACACCAGGGATTCCGACGCCAACGTGGAACCCGCACAACACAACCAAAGTACTTTGCCCCAACGAAACAGCTGAGGTTGTCAATCTCACCGGCTTGCTGTAACAAAGGATTAGATGTATAGTGTGGATGATGATTGTTTGCAGAAAACAGTAGAACAAGTATTGCAAGTAGATTGTATTCGATGTAAAAGAATGGACCGGGGTCCACAGCTCACTAGAGGTGTCTCTCCCATAAGATAAATAGCATGTTGGGTGAACAAATTACAGTCGGGCAATTGACAAATAGAGAGGGCATGACCATGCACATACATGATATGATGAGTATTGTGAGATTTAATTGGGCATTACGACAAAGTACATAGACCACTATCCAGCATGCATCTATGACTAAAAAGTCCACCTTCAGGTTATCATCCGAACCCCTTCCAGTATTAAGTTGCAAACAACAGACAATTGCATTAAGTATGGTGCGTAATGTAATCAATAACTACATCCTTGGACATAGCATCAATGTTTTATCCCTAGTGGCAACAAGCACATCCACAACCTTAGAACTTTCCGTCACCGTCCCGCATTTAATGGAGGCATGAACCCACTATCGAGCATAAATACTCCCTCTTGGAGTTAAGAGTAAAAACTTGGCCGCAGCCTCTACTAATAACGGAGAGCATGCAAGATCATAAACAACACATAGGTAATAGATTGATAATCAACATAACATAGTATTCTCTATCCATCGGATCCCGACAAACACAACATATAGTATTACAGATAGATGATCTTGATCATGTTAGGCAGCTCACAAGATCCGACAATGAAGCACATAAGGAGAAGACAACCATCTAGCTACCGCTATGGACCCATAGTCCAGGGGTGAACTACTCACTCATCACTCCGGAGGCGACCATGGCGGTGAAGAGTCCTCCGGGAGATGATTCCCCTCTCCGGCAGGTGCCGGAGGCGATCTCCCGAATCCCCCGAGATGGGATTGGCGGCGGCGGCGTCTCTGGAAGGTTTTCCGTATCGTGGCTCTCGGTACTGGGGGTTTCGCGACGAAGACTATTTGTAGGCGGAAGGGCAGGTCAAGAGGCGACGCGAGGGGCCCACACACCAGGGCCGCGCGGCCAAGGCCCAGGCCGCGCCGCCCTGTGGTGTCGCCACCTCGTGGCCCCACTTCGTCTCTCCCTCGGACTTC